>NW_007249415.1:81947-168916 GCF_000164805.1 Carlito syrichta | reverse complement strand
GTAGAGATGAGGTCTCGCTGCCCAGGCGGGTCTCGAACCCGCCGGCTCAGGCAATTCACTCACCTCAGCCTCCCAAAGGCGTGGGATTACAGACTTAGCCACCGAGCCCGGCGAGATTTTTTTTTTTATTTGCACAGGAAAACTTTAAAGTATTGACCTGCTGCCTGTTTTTGTATATAAGCTGGTTTTTTTCTTTTCTTTTCTTTTCTTTTTTGAGTTTGAGTCTCACTCTGTTGCCTAGACTGGAGTGCAGTGGCACACTCACAGCTACCCCAGAGTCGACCTACTGGGCTCTGGTGATCCTTCCACCTCAGCCTTCCAAGTAGCTGGAACTACAGGCATACATTGCCATGCCCAGCTAATTTTTTATTAATTGTAGAGACAAGGTCTTGCCAAGTTGCCTGGGCTGGTCTTGAACCCACGGGCTAAGGCAATCCACTCGCCTCCGCCTCCCAAAGTGCTGGGATTACAGGCTGAACCACTGAGCCTGGCCCCTTGTATATAAACTTTTATTGGAATACAGCATGCCATTTGTTTCTGCATTGCTTATGGCTTGTCATATTATAATGGTGGAACTGAGTAGGTATGGAACAGACCATAACATGTAAAGCCTAAAATATTTGCTATCTGCCCTTTACAGATAGTTAACCAACCTATGCCACAGAATAATCTATACAAGAAGTCATTTGTTCATGCAACAAATACATACATTATGCAAAACTTCTATGACTTTCTAATTGTACATCTGTACAAACGGAGTATCAGCCACACCGAATGCATGAAAGATGCATGAGATAACCTATGTAAAATACTTATTATTACAGTGCTTGGTGTGAAGTAGACCTCATACCTATATCTTTTTTCACATCTCTCACTCCGACTTACTGGTTTCTTTTTAACCTGTTTCGTGTTTCCATCCTAAATCTATATTTTAAAAATAACTTAAATAATCTCTGAATTAGATTAAATTATTATTTTTCTCAGTAAAAAGCACATTGTTATACTTTTCTGATAATTTTTTGTTATTAACACACATCTTATTTTTTGGCACAGTTTATATATATATACTTATATATATTAATTAAATATTTTAGTCCTTAAATTTTAGGGAAAACCTAGGAAGCAAGAAACCTTGAATTATCTGTCACATGTCAGTATTTTACAGATAAGAGACACTTTATAATTTTTAGAAACAAGCTTTCTTATTTTTTAAAATTGGAAATAATTCCAACATTTAATGAGTATCTATTATTGAATTTAATACAACTTTAAGATTCAAATTATAAAAAAGTTCATTTGTAGATATTTATTTCATTTATGTTTACTTAATTTATTACTTTTTCTCTTTACCTCGTTTACCAATAAAAACTGAGGTATTAGAAAAAGCTAGTTATCATTCTAAGTTATTCCTTGTCAGCCATTTTTATAACCTGTGACTATCAGGAAAATAAAAGTTAAATATATGGGTATTTTGCTGATAACTCAGAAGATACACCTGTTTTATTAAGTCAACAATATTAAATTGCTCTTACTTAAAATATGCACAAAGGTCATTTTGTTTTAGCTAGGTATACAGTTTTATAACCTTCATGTCACAACCTGACTTCTTAACATATTTAACAGAGACAAATGTAAAATGGTCTCACTCATTAATCCAGGCAAAACTATATGATGACAATTTTGAAGATATTTTAATTTCAATTTTACCAAAAATTTTAAAACCAGCTTATTTGTTAAAGATTTGCATAATTCATGTGAACTTGGAAAATATTTAGGCTTACAAATTTTGGAGTGCTCATTTATTTATACGTCAGTTTGGTACCATGTAGACACAGCATATAACATAATACATATACAAATATGTAGACACATCTAAGCACATATACACACAGATAAAGATCTTATAACTTTCATTTTAGAATTTTGGTCATGAGCTAGGACCACAAATTCATTAATTTGAATAATGGATAATTGGATCCAAGTTGGATCCAAATTACATTTCTGACAAAACTGTGACCTAGTCACATGGCTAAACTTTATTTAATGGGTAATCCAGTGAAGGTTGTGAACCAAAATTTTGGGTAAAGCAGTTTCTATAGCAGTTTAATTTTAAAAACCTATTTTCTCCCTCCTCTCCCCCTTCAGCTTCAAATGAGGTTAGGGTTAGATTTTTAATGTTTGTATTTTAGCTAGAATTGACTGAATTATATATATATATTACAAACCCAAATCAGCCGGGCACAGTGTCTCACGCCTGTAATCCCAGCACTTTGGGAAGCAGAGGCAAGAGGATTGCCTGAGCCCACAGGTTTGAGATAAACCTGAGCAACATGGTGAGATCTCATCTCTACAATAAATTTAAAAAAAATCAGCCAGGCATGGAGGTGCATGTCTGTGGTTCCAGCTGCTTGGAAGGCTGAGGTGGAAGGATCACCTGAGCCCAGCGGGTCAAGGCTGCGGTGGCTGTGAGTGTGCCACTGCACTCCAGCCTGAGCGACAGAGTGAGACTTCGACTCCAAAAAAAAAATTGTGTTGTTTGAAGTCACTGAGTCTGTGGCCACAGGACCCTTGCATAGCTTCTCTGTCTCACAGCCTGGTGTTTCTACCTCCTCGGTTTTGCTTAGCTGTGAGCTGTCTAGGGATGGGTGGCATGCCTTAATGTCTGAAAACCCCCATTTTTGGCCACTTCAGTGTTAAGTCTCCTTAGTAAACTGCTCCCATCCAGGGAGATATTTGCAAGTGGAGGCGGCACATGCATTATACACAAAGCCACTCCTGCCTGGGGAAGGAATGACAAGAAGAAGAAAAGGGGAGGAGAGAGACGTTCCCTTGGCAAGGCTGTGGCGACTGGGCTTTTCTTCTGCCTTTAGGTGCCTGGGTGTCACTCTACCTCTCATGGCCCATCCACTGCAAGAACTCTTGCCCTCAGCTTCTCCAGCCAGGAGGAGGCCCTAGTCCAGCCTCCACCTGCTGAAGACTGTCCTGCCTCTGGGCTCCCCTTGCCAGGCCTTAAGCTCACTCCTGGAACTCTCTCCCAGGAGCCCACACCCTGGGGAACTGTCAGCAAGTTTTGCCCTTGCCTTTCTCCCAGAGCATCTGGCACAGACTCTGGCCTCATACTTCTCGGCTGCATCAGACCCAGGGCCTTGTTGTCCCATTTCCAGGGATCTCCAAGGTGCCCTCTCTCCAAGCCTGAAGGAAGTCCCAGGCCCCAGGCCCTCCTTTCTAGAAAATCTTTACCCAACCTCCAGCCTCCCTTCCATGGACTCTCCACCCTTGTTTGGGGCCAGAGTTGGAGGGTGTGTTAACATCCAGGGTCTCCTGCCACAACACAGACCACCAAAAGTAAGTTTATGCTGCTCTAACAGAAGCTTATGTTTCATGTTTCTGGAGGTTTGACAGTAAGGTGTCAGCAGGGTTGGTTTTTTCTAAGGCTGTGAGGGACAATATCTCGTTGGCCTCTTTCCTGGTATCTGGTGGGTTTCTTGGACTTTTGGCGCTTCTTGGCTTATAGAAGTATCACCCGATCTTTGCCTCCATGGTCATGTGGTATCTCCCTGTGTCCCTGCGTCCAGATCTCCCCTTTGATAAGGACATCAGTTGTACTGGATCAGGGCTCCTTACTAACAACTTTCACGTGATTACATCGGCAAAGGTCCTATTTCCAAACAAGGTCACATCTAGAGACATTAGGGGTTAGCGCTCCAAGATTACTTTTTTTGAAGGAACACAAGACAGCTCACAGAGAGTTTGGCGCAAAGCCACAAGACCTTGCTGACAGTGTCCCGCACAGTGGGGCCCTATCCCTTGGACTGTGACATCTTTCATCTTGACTCCTTGGGAAGGAATGGTCCACTCTGAGAATCTGCTTTGTTAGACCCCTTTGGGACACAGGAGGAGCCCCCTGTGCACAGAGAAAGGGTCTACGCCAGTCTTGATGGTGGCCCTGCTTCTGTCCGGGCATCAAAGCGGCTGCAGAAGGAAGGAGGCCACGTGGGGGATGCAGGTGCTGACTGCAGGAATGAGCTCTCAGGTCCCAACTGGACAGAGTTTCTGCTTCTTCCCAGCTCACTGTCCCCCTGGATGGGAGGGGATAGACATGGGCAGGTGGCGTGGGGTCCACTTGGAACCCAAGCCTCTCTCCCCTGTCCAGCCTGGAGGCCTATCCCAGGCTTGGTCTCAGGCCATGGGAAGGGAAGTGGACAGATCATCTGTGCTTTCAAATCCTGCAAATCTGGTTCCCAGATCGGGGGCTGTCACAGGGTCAGAGGAGGAGCAGCAAATACGCACCAGCTCACATGTCCTGCCACAAATTATGTATTGATTATAGCAATTGATCTTTTACACAGGATGCAGCCATGCCCAAGAAGGGAGTGCTGGAGTCCCCAGGTCACCCACAAAGGGACTTGTGGGTCACCTCTTCCTGGGGGGTGGGAAGAAGTATGGCATGTTACATGCACAGTGCCTTCAGGCTGCCACATGGGGTCACAGAAAGAAAGAGGGTGGGTCTGAGGCCACCAGAGGCTGCTGAGAGTGGAAGCCCTGTCTGAGAGGCAAGACACAGGATGGGTAGATGGAGACAGAACTGTCAGCAGCAGGGCTTCTGCAGGGAGAGGCCTCAACAGGCTGGGTGGGAGCATACGGGGTAGTAGACAAGGGATACACAGGAGGCCGGGCAGCAGCAGCTGGGCTGACAGGAGGAGGCGGGGGCACAGCAGGAGGGGACAGGCACACAGCAGGTGGGTCTGCACACAGGGTTACAGAGGAGGGACACACAGGAGGAGGGGCAGCAAGTTGGCTGGCAGCTAGACTGCTGGCAGCACAAAGAGGAAGCACCAGAGCAGAAGGTCACACAGCAGATGGGCTTGCAGCACACAGTCTTGCAGCAGATGGGCTTGCAGCAGGGTTGCTGGCAGGGAGAACAGGTACAGCAGGAAGGCTGGCAGCTAGACTGCTGGCAGCATGAAGAGGAAGCCCCAGAACACACAGGTTTGCAGCAGACAGGCACACAGCAGCCCTGCTGGCAGGGAGAGGAGATGCAGCAAGCCGGTTGGCAGCTAGATTGCTGGCAACACAAGGGTGTGCAGGAGCTGATGTAGACTGACTGGTAGGTGCTGGACACACAGCTCACTGGGGTGCAAACCAGGCTCAGGCAGGGGGCTAGGGAGCAGCAGTTGGGGGCACAGCAGAGGGGCTCGCAGCAGCTCTCTGGACAGTTGTCCACCTGCCAAGGGTCAGTGTAAGTGCTGGAGCAGATGGACATGGTGTGTTCCATTAAACTTGTGTGTAGGTTACAGGACTTTGTTTCCTCATCTCTTCTTGTTTTGACCCCAGAAAAGATGTGGAAAATATTTGAGACAGGCTTGTCCTGAGTTGAATTTTCAGGGATGAAAACACCAAAGGAAAAATTTTGGTTCCATCAATCCTGTGTTTGGATGGAATGAAATATTTTTATGACTTTGAGCATTTTAAAACATAAACATGAAGCAAAATGTGCACTTCTTATAAAATCAGCTGGCACAGAGGAGTAGGTATCAGGAGCTATGGGTCCCACCTAAGTCACTTGTGCCTGTAAAGAGAAGACATGAGACTCAACATCCATTGGATTCAGGCTTTCTCTTTTTAGATCTCTTGTTTTACTATGATGCACTCAGGTGCCTCTCTTTGCAGATTTGAAGCTTAATCTTGGTTTTTTCCATTGTTGTGATGTCACAATGAATGATCAAATACATTTTCTTATGTGGTGACACGAAGATATGCATTTTAAGACTCTTGAATGTGTGAAAATGGGTCAACCCTACCATCATGCATATGTGACAGTTTGGCTGGGTATAGAATTCTGGTTTTAATGAAGCATTTCCCCAAACCAATGAACATGCCCTCCATTTTGGTGTCATCTTGGTGTTGCTGATGTTGATCTTATATCTTTTTAACAGTTTGTCTCTATTTTAAAACATTTATTTACCTCTTTAGGAATGTTGTGTGTGCGTGTGTGTGTGTGTTTTCTTGTTCCAAAATGCCATGTTTTACATTCTAGGCTTATGTATTTTTTTACTTTCTGTGGTTAGAGCACATTCAGCCTTTGGATGTAAAGACTCATGTCAGGAATGTTGTTGCATTGTTAAAATTCATCTTCTCTTTCCTCTGTGACTGTTGATTTAATACTGTGATGAATGAAATACATTCTCCACTCACTCTGCTGATAAAAGACTGAGTTGCTTTATCCTTGTGCTTGGGTTTTTGCTCCAATTTAACACGCATCAGTTTCCATGTGCATCTCTTTTCCAGAAGCATAAATGGGACCCCACTGAGCCTCCCTTGTTTGTTTTTAGAGTGTATTGTTTTTCTTTTTCTATAATTTTTTTTAACATTCTCTGGTGAGTATTATAGAAGTTGTTTCAGAACCATGTGCTTAATCCACCCTTCAGAGTGAAGGAACCAGTGTCACTTTTAGGAAACCGCAGGAATGCTGGTCTGGCTAGGATGACAGATGTGCATGGTCAAGTGTGAATTCTGCAGATCAGACACACTGTGAAGGGTAAGTTAGAGCACATTATACAAATGCAGAAGTGCTGAGGGGAGATAAGTGACCTCTGAAAGAGGGTAGTGGCTGGTGGTCAGCCTGAGAATACATGGATTCTGACTTTTTTCTCTCCTGACTGTAGAGGGCTGTGCTTTTTTCATGGCTCCCAGGAACATGTGTGTTTTGTGAGTGGGACATGGGTTGGGGATGTTGTCCTGAGGTCAGTGGGATGTGGGAATCCCGATGGTGGCTCCTGGGACAATCTCTAGGGCTTGTATTATAATTTTCTTTACTTTTCCCCACTGCTGTTCCTGGGATCCCCTTCATGGAATGGGCATGGTGACTTCTTTCTCTCTTCTCAACTGTTACGCGTCACCTTATTACCTCCCTTCTCCATGGCCACTGGTCTTGCCAGCTCTGGACAGAGTATTCTCAAAGACTCCTCCCATGATTCCTCCAGGGTCTCAGTGCCAGCTCCCCATCTAGGCCCCACCCTCACTGGGGACAATTCCTTTTGGATCATGTAGCTTTGGTTGGGAACTGGCAGGGCGGGGCCCCTGATGATCACATGATCAATGAAATTTGAAAACACACAAAAGCTCTCTAGCTTCAGATGGAGAGTGGACATGCAAAGATGAGCAGGCTAGGTCCTGGTGGGCATGGACCTGGAAGATGATGCAAACCTAGTGCGGAGGGTGGCTGGATGCCAGTCCTCTGCAAGTGACTTGTGTTTTATTTATTCCATTCCACAATGTGTACTTTCAGTTTATTTTACTCTCTTCCCTTGTGGGCTGTGAGCCCCGCTCAGCACTGGATGAGGGTACAACTGCACTGCTGGTCTTGTGTCTGAGGTGAAAGAAGTTCCTTCTGTGACTCATGCTGAGCTGGTAGTCACTGGTTTATAGCATGGTCTTGACCTTGTGTAGGCAACTTCTTTCTACCGAGGTCACCAGGAATGTTGACTTGCCTTGAGTTTTTAAGAAAAGAATGAGTTGATTTTTGGGCATGTGTCTGTGTTCTAATCTACTGAGAGTTTAATGGCTTTTCTGCTTCTATTTATTAGTGGAGTAGATGATATCATTTTCTGACATATTCCAAGATCCATATCTACTTGATAATGGCTCATAAATATTTTCCCTAGCTTTATGGAGGTATTATTGAAAAAATCAGATTATAGAGCTCTAAGGAGTACAATATGATGGTTTGGTGACATGTACATTGTGAAATTGTCACCACCATCAAGCTAATTAACATACACACCACTTCACATAGTTGGTTTTTCTTTTGTGGTGAGAACACGTAAGCTGTACTATTAGCAAATTTGCAGAATACAATACAGTATTATCCTGCTGTATGCTGTATATTGGATTGTAGTAAACTCACTGTGTGGTTCCTTACATTTCCAGAACTTAGCCATCCTGCATAACTGAAGGTCTGTACCCTTTCCTCAACATCTCTCTATTGTCTTCACCCCAGGCTGGGATAAACAACATTCCATGCTCTGCTTTTATGGCCTTGACTTTTTTCATTTTACATGTCAGCGTGATTGTGCAGTGTTTTTCTTTCTGTGTCTGGTTTATTTCACTCACCCTAATATCCTCTATTGCATTCATGTTGCCTCAAATGACAAGATTTCATTCTTGCTTATGACTGAATCATATTCCACTTGTGGGCAACCCTCTCAGGTCTCCTCCCACTGTGGGGGCATTTCTGTCCTCTTAATAAATCCTACTTTTTAAAACAATAAATTAAATAAAATAATATACTAAACCAAACTAATATAAAAAGGTATTCCACTGTGTATATAGGTCACAATTTCTTCATCCATCTATTTATTGGTGGACACTTAGGTTGATTCCATAGCTTGGCTATTGTCACTAGTGCTGCAATGAACACGGGGGTGTAAATATCTCTTCCACAGACTGATTTCTTTTCTGCTGCATAAATACCCAGAAGAGGGATTTCTGGATCATAGGATGGCTCTATTTTTAGTTTTTGAGGACCTTCCATATGGTTTTCTATAATGGGCATATTTAATGGTTTACTTTTCTTTCAAATAGTTTCTCTTATTCCCTCCCCAGTGCCTCCCTCCGTGCCTCCCTCCCTCCTTCCCTCCCTCTCTCTTCCTGCCTCCTTTCCTCTTTCCCTTCCCATCTCTCTCATTTCTGTTTTTGACATCAGGGCTTGCCAATGTTATCAGATAAATTTAGAAGACTTCTGATATACTCTATGCCTCAGATGTTTTCACTATCACAGGAAAGGTCTTTACGCCGAAGGCTGGTGTATATACCTTTAAAACCATCTGAATCGGTACCTTTTAAAGAATAGGATCTTTAAATACCCTTTCAATTTTTCCTGAACATCATTGCATTCAAATTTTCATGTAATTAGGGTAGGTAGTTTATATTTTTTAGAACTTGGTACATTTCATTTACAGTTTCAAATTATAGGGTGAATATACCCATATTAGTTCATTATACTTAAAAACAGCAGTGTCTGGATGAGTGAGCCTATTTATTTTTTATTGTTCAAGCTTATTTATTTGTATTAGATTTTCCATAGCTTTTAAAGTTTATTGATACTTTTAAAGGACCAGTCTTTGTTTCATTGTTTATTAATTTTACTTTAAAATTTTTTAATGTTGTTTCCTTTTACCCTTTAAAATTTAATTTTAGCATCTTCTTCTTGCTTGTGGAGTTGACTGCTTTATTTTGCTGTGTATCCCATACATCTGTGGATGTAAATTTTTGTTAGGAAACTTTTCCAAACCTTCTTGGTTTATGTATAGCCTGTTGTCAGCATTATTCGTATAAGTAGTGTAAAATACCCAGTGTAACTTGCGTCACAAAACAAAAACTTGTAGGATAGACTTGAACTCTTCCAAGTGGATGATGTCCACATCACAGCAATGGTTACTGACAGTGTTGTCCTCGCACAATGCCCTGTTGGAGTCTACCTGTGGATTTACAGTCTTCTCTTCTGAACAGGTGCCTTGATGGGTATCTGTGAATTTTCTGTGGTCACTTGAAAAGTGTTTCATTTTGTTGGAGACTGCTGAACACAAGCTTCATGATAAACTTTCTGCATTCCTATTGTTTAAAGCAACTCTCTGCTGGCGGGTGCACAGTGAGTCTCAGTGCAAAGTCGCTTTCCCTCTACGTTTGGTGGATGATGGCACCTGATGTGGCTCATATTTGAGTAGGTTTGCTGCTTCGTCTGATGCCCTTTTGTTTTTCTAGACCCTGGTCCTATTTTCTCCTCCAGGTAGGTCATTCAAGTCACCAGGCCCCCTGCCAAGCCCTACTTCCCCCAAACCCCAGGATTATTGCGATGCTTTCACTGCCTGATATCAAAGTCATGGGAGTGTCTATTCTTATTCCTACTTGATGATTTCCTTTGGTCCCTGGGGTTCTCTTTTTCTGTGCTCTGGTTGGGATCACAGAGCCTGGGTCTCCTGGATTCATCCTGTTGGGGTCTCAGGCTCTTCTCAGGTTCATTTTTGGCCCTGCTGTGTTTTGGTCATTCTGTCCCTGGCCCAACGGTCACCATTTTAGCTTCAGCCCATTCTCAGCTGATTATGTAGACTGTCTACTGAGTTTCTTTTTATGAAGAGTGTCATCCTTTTAGTGTCCAGAAACTCTGGAAGTTTCTCTTTCTTCTTTTCCTCCCCTTCCTCCTTCTCATCCCTCCCTTCCTGCCGCCTCTTACTGGTTTAAGGGCATCCTCTTCTTATTTTAGAGAAGACTCACTCTTCACCTCCTCAAAGTGTGCATTGTCATGTGTTCAGCATTTTCTTTTCTTTCGTGCCTTTGATTTCCTTATGTGGTGAAGAGTCTTGGTTGCTATTCTTTATTTAAATGTGGGTCTAGATTGTTCATTAAACACATATCCTCGAGGTAGAGAAGGCTGGTTCACAGAGGATGGACAAAGAGCTGGCTACCTTGTCACCTGTAGAGCTTCCTGAAGGCTGCCTCTACCCCTCTGCCTCCTCCCCTCTGACCTGCTTCGCATGCTCTTCTTGTGTTGAATACAGGGCCTGGGTGGTTTTTCTCCAGAATGGGACCCCCTTGTGGAAAGGCCCCTGAGCACCATAGCCAGACTTGTGTGCCCCCCCCCATTGCCATGGTCCCTGGAAAAAGCCACTGTTTCCACAGTCTTGTCTTTACCTGTCTTTCTCTGTGTTGGAGCTTAAGCTAACCCTGATCTCAAGCTCACCTGAAACTCCTTAATGATTTGGTTGGTTGCAGCATGACTCAGTCTCTCTCACTGCTCCCGAGCCTTGGGATTTATCTGAATGAAGGGGAGATAAAAGCGTTGGTTGGACCACCATGCAAACTGAGGCCTGAAGTTTTTTTCTATAGCTTTTGTGACATATGATTCCCATGCCATAACCACTCCCTTCCAAGCAGGATTCATTGGTGTTTAGTGTCTCACAGAGCTGCAACAAATATACATTGGTTTACTTTTCTTTTAATGTAGTTTCTCTCCCTCCCTTCCCCATGCCTCCCTCAGTGCTGCCCTCCCTCCCTTCCACCCCACCCCCCGGCCCCGCCTCCTTTCCTCTTTCCCTTCCCATCTTTCTCATTTCTGGTTTTGGCATCAGGGTTTGCCAGTGTTATTCGATGAATTTAGAAGACTGTCTAAAGAATTTCCTTTTATGAAGAGTGTCATCCTTTTAGTGTCCAGGAATGCTGGAAGTTTCCGTTTCTTCTTTTCCTTCGCCTCCTCCTTCGCATTCTTCCCTTCCTACTGCCTCTTACTGGTTTAAGGGCATCCTCTTCTTATTTTAGAGAAGACTTGTTCTTCACCTTCTCAGAGTGTTCATTGTCATGTGTTCAGCATTTTTCTTTTCTTTCATGCTTTTGAAGAGTCTTGGTTGCTATTCTTTATTTAAATGTGGGTCTAGATTGTTCAGTGAACACACATCCTCTGAGGCAGAGAAGGCTAGTTTATGGCCTGATGGACAAAGGGCTGGCTACCTTGTCACCCCGTAGAGCCTCCTGGAGACTGCCTCCTCCCCTCTGCCTCCTCTACTCTGACCAGGCCTGCCTGTTCTTCTCCTGTTGGACACAGGACCTGGGTGGCTCTCCTCCAGAACGGGGCCCCCTCATGGAAAAGACCCTGAGCACCATAGCCAGGCTTGTTTGCCACCCCTATTGCCATAGTGCCTAGGAAAAGTCACTGTTTCCACAGTGCGGTCTTTACCTGTCTTTCTGTTGGAGCTTAAGTTCACCTTGATCTTGAGCTCACCTGAAACTACTTAATGATTTGGTCGGCTGCAGCATGCCACAGTCTCTCTCACTGAACATGAGACCTTGGGTTTATCTGGATGAAGGGGAGATAAAAGTGTTGGCAGGGCTACTGTGCAAATTGAGGCCTCAAGTTTTTTTTATGTAGCTTTTGTGAGATATGATTCCCATGCCATAACCACTCCCTTCTGTGCAGAATTCATTGGTGTTTAGTGTCTCCATCGAGTTGTTCAAGTACCATCAACATTGATTTTAGAAAGTTCCCCAACAAATCATCCACATTGCAGTCACTCCCATCCCCTCTCCTACCTCTGGCCGTCCCATCACTTCCTGTCTCTGGCTTTCCTGTTCTGACTTTCCACATGAGTACACCAAAGACCTTTCATGGAGTATGCTGCTTCCAAGGTTCATCTGTGTTGTGGCCTCCATCAGCCTTTCAGTCCTTTCATGGTTGAATAACATTCCACCGAAGGATAGACCCTGTGTCATTTTTCCATTCAAAAATTGATGGACGTTTGGGAGTGTTCACTTTTTGTTGTGTCTGTGGCACCTGGACCTGGGAAGGGAATGATAGACAAGGCCTCTTTCTGGGCTTCAGGGAAGAGCCCTGCTGTCTATGGCTGATCTCCTGGAGCTGACAGGTGTGTGAGGCCGCTAGGTGGGACCAGGCCCTGGTGGGTACCCGAGTCCCAGAGAACCCACGGAGCTGGGGCAGGTGAATGTGGCACAGGGGCCCACAGGTGCTGCCAGGGGAGTCTGTTGGGTCCCTTAACCTCTGAACTTGGTTCTGGAGGCAGATTCCCAGAAAGGGCCCTGGGAGCATGTGATGGAGCTGGGTGCCCACAGGTCTATGAGGGTTCCGGTCTGTGAGGTTCACAGAGGGGGCACGAGGTGGCACCACTTCCTGTTTCAACCCTGCCAGCTCAGGGGTCCACAGACAGGACAAAAGGTCAGTATGATCAGCAGCAACTTTATTAGGACTCAGGGCATACTGCCTGGATTGGACCAGGCCTGGTGGGATCTGGACTCATCCTGTGAAAAGTGTGGTCTGAGGGATCAGGTGAGTGTCCCCAGGCACCAGCTTCAGGGAAGAACTTACAGGGGTTGGGAGGGGGACATCATGGGCCCTGAACAATAAGTCTGGCCTCTCCTCTGAGAGTGTGCATGTCACAGAGGGTGGAGCTTGCTGGGGAAGGTAAGAGGTCACTCCCAGGTCAGGAGGAGACCCTGATACTTCCGGAGCTCTCAACCACTGGAACTCTAGTCTAGAGAGAGGCTTCAGCAGGGTGGGTGGGAGCAAACAGGGCAGCAGAGGAGGGACACGTAGGAGGCTGAACAGCAGCAATTGGGCTAGCAAGAGGAGGGGACAGGCACTCAGCAGGCGGGCCTGCACACGGGGCGGCAGAGGAGGGACACACAGGAGGAGCGTCTGTAGCAGGAGGAAGGGCAGCAAATTGGCTGGCAGCTAGACTTCTGGCAGCATGAAGAGGAAGACCCAGAGCACACAGGCTTGCAGCAGGCCGGTTTGCAGGACACGGGCTTGTAGCAGATGGCCACGCAGCAGGACTCCTGGCAGGGGGAGGAGGTGCAGCAGG
This sequence comes from Carlito syrichta, assembly GCF_000164805.1. Lineage (NCBI taxonomy): Eukaryota > Metazoa > Chordata > Mammalia > Primates > Tarsiidae > Carlito > Carlito syrichta. Next base: position 155,549 of record NW_007249415.1, on the reverse strand, counting down.
AAGGCTGGCAGCTGGACTGCTGGCAGCACGAAGAGGTAGCCTCAGAGCAGGCAGGTACACAGCTGGTGGGCACACAGCAGACAGGTTTGCAGCACATGGGCTTGTAGCAGATGGGTACGCAGCAGGGCTGCTGGCAGGGGGAAGAGGTGCAGCAGGAAGGCTGGCAGTTAGACTGCTGGAAGCCCAAAGAGGAAGCCCCAGAGCAGACTGGATCACAGCAGACAGGCTTGCAGGTGACAGGCACACAGCAGGCCTGCTGGCAGGAAGAGGAGGTGAGGAAAGGCAGCTGGCAGCTGGACTGCTGGCAGCACAAAGGTGTGCAGTAGCTGGGGCAGTCTGGCTGGCAGGAGCTGGATACACAGCTCACTGGGGTGCAGACCAGCTTCAGGCAGGGGCCTGGGGTGCAGCAGCTGGGGGCACAGCAGGGGGGCTCGCAGCAGCTCTCTAGACAGTCATCCACCTGCCAAGGGTCAGTGCATGTGCTGGAGCAGACAGACATGGTGGACGCGGCCATCCTGGGGATGAACTGGGGATGAGCTGGGAGGGAGGGAGTGAGTGAGTGAGTGAGTGAGTGAGTGAGTGAGTGAGTTTGTGAGTGAGGGTGCTCAGGGTAGTTGAGTATTTATACCCCCTGATTTGTATTGACCCCAAATGAGAATACACAAGCTTTTCTTCCTTGTTGATGTTTTGCACTGGCAGCTCCTGGTCCCTCATTAGTGGTAGTTTATCACTACCATTAGTTTAGCTCCTTAAACTTGTGTGTAGGTTTCAGGACTCTGTTTCCTCATCTCTCCTTGTTTTGACTTCAGAGGAGTTGTAGAATTACTTAAGGCCAGGCCTTGTTGAGTGGAGGTTTCAGAGATGAAAACTTCTCCAAAGGGAGGAATTCTGCTTCCATCAATTGTGTTTGGATGCAAAATATAAGCTTTGTTACTTTAAAACATAAGCATAAAGGAAAATGCTCACTTCTTGTTAAATCAGCTGGCACAGAGTTGTAGGTAACAGGAACCACCTGCTCCCTTCTGTTGCTTGGGCCTGGGTAAGGCGGATGCATGAGACCTCAACATGCACTGGATCCAGGCTTTCTCTTTTGGTCTCTTCAGCTCTACTGTGATCCACTCAGGTGCCTCTCTTAGCAGATTTGAAGCTGTACTCTGGGTTTTTTCCATTGTCATGATGTCATGATGAAAAATCAAGTCTTTTTCATATGTGGTGACATGAAGACATCCATTTTAAGATTCCTTGATGGAATACTATGCAGCCATAACAAAGAACAAAATCATGAATTTCACAGCAACCTGGATGAAACTAGAGTCTATAATACTGAGTGACCTCTCACAGAAACAAAGATCTGAGTATCACATATTCTCACTCATATAATGGACCTTGAACATCCAATGTAATACTATAAGAATGACTGATGGTACTGGGAAACTATGGCGGGGGAGGGGATGGGATTAACAGTCGCAAATATCTGTCTGGGAATGGAAACACCTCTTATCAACAGGGTGCCTGAATGAAACGTAATTGTACACCTAACCCTTAACTGTACCCCACAAAATCATAATAAAAAATATTGATTAAAATAAAAAACAAAAAACAAAACAAAAAAAAGATTCCTTGAATGTCTGAAAATGTGTCAGCTCTCCCAGCTCACTTGTATGGCAGTTTGGTTAGGTATAGAATTCTGGTTTTAATGAAACATTTTTCTAAAACAATGAACATGCCCTCCATTTTTGTGTCATCTTGATGTTGCTGATACTGGTCATTTGCCCTTTTTAATAGTTTGTCTCTATTTTAAAACATTAATCTAACTCTGGCTGTGCTTATTTTTTGTTTTGTTTTCTTGTTTCAATATGTCATGTTTTACTTTATAGACTTGAGTGTTTCTTTACTTTTTATGTTTGGAGCACATTCAGCCTTTGGATGTGATGGCTCTTCTCACAAGTGACGTTGCATTCTTAAAATTCATCTTGTCTTTCCTCTGTGATTTTTTTATTTAATACTGTGATGAATGACATACACACTCACTCTACTGATGAAAATCTGAGTTACTTTATCCTTGTGCTTGGGATCTTTCTCCAATTTAACACACATAAGATTTCCAAAGACATATATGGGGCCCTGCTGACCCTCTCTTGCTTGTTTTTAGAGTGTATTTTTTATCCTTTTCCTATAATTTTTTTTTTAACATTTTCAGTTAGTATTATAGGAGTTGTTCCAGAACCATGTGCTTAATCTACCCTTGAGAGTGGAAGGACCCACTCCTGTGCTTTATGGAAGCCACAGGAATGTTGGTCTACCTTGGATGACAGACATGCATGGCCAAGTGTGATTTCTGCAGATCAGACACACTGTGAGGGGCAAGTTAGAGCCAATCATTCAGATGCTGAGGGGAGCTAAGTGACCTCTGAAAGTGGGATGCGGCTAGTGGTCAACCTGAGAATACATGGATTCTGACTTGTTTCTCTCCTGACTGTAGAGGTCTGTGCTTTTTTTGTGGATCCCAGGAAGGTGTGTGTTTTGTGAGTGGGACACGAGTTGGGGATGTTGTCCCGAGGTCAGTGGGATGTGGGAAGCCTGATGGTGTCTCCTGGGACAATCTCTGGGGCCTGTATAATAGATTTCTTTACTTTTCCCACTGCTGTCTCTGGGATCACCTTAATGGAAAGGACGTGGTTACTTCCTCCTCTCATTTCTCAACTGTGACCCATCACCTCTGTAACTCCCTCCTCCATGGCCAGAGTGCTCTCCATGGTTATTGCTGAACCCATGACTCATCAAGGGCCTCAGGGCCAGATCCACATCTAGGACCCACCTTCACTGGGAAAAATTACTTTTGGATCATGTAACTTTTGTTGGGAGGTGGTAAGGTAGGGCCTCTGATGATCATATGATCCTATGAGATGTTTGAAAACAAGCAAAAGCTCTCTGACTTCTGATGTAGAGTGGATGTGTGGAAATGAACAGGCTCTGGCCTAGTGGGCAAAGGGCCCAAAAGGAGATGCAAGCCTGGTGCGGAGGGTGGCCGGATGTCACGTCCTCTGCAAGTGACTTGTGTTTATTTCTTCCTTTCCACAATGTGGGCTTTCACTTTATTTTACTCTCTTCCTGCATGGGCTGTGAACCCTGTTCAGCAATGGATGAGGCTACGAAGGTACCTCTGGTCTTGTGTCTGAGGTGACAAAAGCAACTTCTTCAGCTCATGCTGAGCTGGTAGTCACTAGTTGATAGCACGGTCTTGATAGCAGCTTCTTTCTATGAGGTCACCAGGAATGTTGCCTTGCCATGAGCTTTTAAGGAAAGAATGAGTTGATCTGTGTACTAATCTATTGAGAGTTTAATGGCTTTTCTGCTTCTATTATTAGTGGAGTAGATGATATCATTTTCTGACTTTCATTCTGAGATCCACATATACTTGATTATTGCTTGTAATTATTTCCCCTAGCTTTATGGAGGTATAATTTTAAAAATCAGATTATAGAACTCTAAGGTGTACAATATGATGGTTTGGTGACATATACGTTGTGAAATAATCACCACCATCAAGGTAATTAACATACACACCACTTCACATAGTTGCTTTTTCTTTTGTGGTGAGAACACATAAACTCTACTGCTAGCAGATTTGCAGATTGCAATACAGTATTATTCTGATGTATACTGTATTGCAGTAAACTCACTGTGTGGTTCCTTATATTTCCAGAATTTAGCCAAGGTTTGTACCCTTTCCTCAACATCTCTCCCTTGTCTCGCCCCAGTCTGGGATAGACACCATTCCATGCTCTGCTTTTATGGCTTTGACTTTTTTCATTCTACATGTCAGTGTGGTTGCGCAGTGTTTTTCTCTCGGTGGCTGGTTCATTTCACTCACCCTAATATCCTCTATTCCATTCATGTTGCTCAAATGACAAGATTTCATTCTTGCTTGTGACTGAATCGTATTCCACTTGTGGGCATCCCCCTCAGTTCTTCTCCCACTGTGGGATCCTTTCTGTCCTCTTAATAAATCCTGCTTTTTAAGATAATAAATTAAATAAAATATACACGAAACAAACTAAACTAAAATAAAACAAAATAAGTATTCTACTGGGTAGATAGGTAACATTTTCTTCATGCATTCATTTATTGGTGGACACTTGGGTTGATTCCACAGCTTAGCTTTTGTCACTAGTGCTGCAATGAACACAGGGATGTAGTTATCTCTTCCACAGACTGATTTCTTTTCTGTTGGATAAATACCCAGAAAAGGGATTTCTGGATCATAGGATGGTTCTATTTTTAGTTTTTTGTTAGTATCTTCATATTTTTTTCACTAATGGTCATAATAATGCTTTGCTTTTCTTTTTAAAATTTTTTTAGCTTTTTAAATATAGAGATATGGGGTACAATTCGAGGTTGGTATACAAACATTGATTATGCAGATACCCTTGTTGATGAGGCATGCCCCTCCCTCTCCTAGCAGTTTCCCTCAACTGCCAATCCCACCCCCCTTCCCCTGACACTTTCCCATTACTGCCAAATGCTTTCTTATATTATAATTGTTCAAGGTCCACTTATGAGTGAGAACATATGGTACTCTGTTCTTTGTTTCTATGATAGATCACTGAGAATGATCGACTCCAAATCCATCCAAGTTGCTGCGAAGTCCATATATTTGTCCTTCTTTATGGCTGCATAATATTCCATTGTGTGTTTGCAACACATGTTATTTATCCAGTCCAGCTTCAATGGGCAACATGGTTGGTTCCATGTTTTTGCTATTGTGAATAGAGCTGCAACAAACATATGTTGGTTTACTTTTCTTTAATGTAATTTATCTCCTTCACTCCTCTGTGCCACCCTCTGTGCCTCACTCCCTCCCATCCTCCCTCCCCCCTACCCAACCCCCCTACTTTCTTTGCTCTTTCCCTTCCCATCTCTCTCATTTCTGGTTTTGGCATCAGGGTTTGCCAGTGTTATTAGATGAATTTAGAAGACTTCTGATATACTCTAAGCCTCATTGTTTTGACTATCACAGGAAAGATCTTTACGTTGAAGGCTGGTGTATACACCTTTAAAACCATCTAAATTGGTGCCTTTTGAAGAATAGGATCTTTAAATACCCTTTCAATGTTTCTTGGACATCATTGCATTCAAATTTTCATGTCATCATTGTAGGCAGTTTATATTTTTTAGAACTTGGTACATTTCATTTACAGTTTCAAATTGTAGGTTGAATATACCCATATTAGTTCATTATTCTTAAAAACAGCAGTCTCTGGATGAGTGAGCCTATTTATTTTTTATCGTTCAAACTTATTTATTTGTATTAGATTTTTCCATAGCTTTTAGAATTTATTGATACTTTTAAAGGATCAGTCTTTGTTTCATTGTTTATTAATTTTACTTACAAATTTTTAAATGTTCTTTCCTTTTATCCTTTTAAATTTATTTTTAGCATCTTCTTCTTGCTTGTTTTGTTGACTGCATTATTTTGCTGTGTATCCCATATGTCTGTGGATGTAAATTTTTGTTAGGAAACTTTTCCAAACCTTCTTGGTTTAGGTATACCCTGTATTCAGCATTATACGTATAAGTAGTGTAAAATACCCAGTGTAACTTGTGCCACGAAACAAAAGCCTGTAGGATAGACTTGTACTTTTACAAGTCGGTGATGTCCACATCAGAGCAACAATTACTGGCTGTGTTGTCTCTGCACAATGCCCTGCTGGGGTCTACCTGTGGGTTTACAGGCCTCTCTTCTGAACAGGGGCCTTGATGTGTATCTGTGAATTTTCTGTGATCACGTGAAAAGTGTTTCATTTTGTTAGAGACTGCTGAGCACAAGCTTCATGATAAATTTTCTGCATTCCTATTGTTTAAAGCAACTCCGCTGGCTGGTGCACAGGGGTATGTTGCTTTAAACAATAGCAAAGTTGCTTCCCCTCTGCGTTTGGTGGATGCTGGCACTCAGCGTGGCTCATATTTAAGTAGGTTTGATGCTTCCTCTGATGTCCTTTTGTTTTTCTAGACCCTCGTCCTGTTTTCTCCTCCTTGTAGGTCATTTAAGCCACCAGGCCACCTGTGTAGTACCTCCCAGCCCTCTGAATTATCACCATGCCCCCACTGCCTGGTATTGATGTCATGGGAGCATCTATTCTTATTCATGTTTGATGATTTTCTTTGGTTCCTGGAATTCTCTTCTTCTGTGCTCTGGTTGGGATCACAGATCCTGGGTCTGCTGAATTCATCCTCCTCAGGTCTCAGGCTCTTCTTAGTTTCATTTTTGGTCTTGCTGTTTTTGGTTATTCTGTCCCTGACCCAACGGTCACCATTTTAGCTTCAGCCCCATCTCAGTCGATTATGTAGACTGTCTACTGAGCTTCTTTTTATGAAGAGTGTCAACCTTTTAGTGTCCAGGAATTCTGGAAGTTTCCCTTTCTTCTTTTCCTCCACCTCCTCCTTCGCATTCTTCCCTTCCTACTGCCTCTTACCGGTTTAAGGGCATCCTCTTCTTATTTCAGAGAAGACTTGTTCTTCACCTCCTCGGAGTGAGCATTGTCATGTGTTCGGCATGTTTCTTTTCTTTCATGCTTTTGATCCCCTTACGTGTTGAAGAGTCTTGGTTGCTATTCTTTATTTAAATGTGGGTCTAGATTGTTCAGTGAACACACATCCTCTGAGGTAGAGAAGGCTAGTTCACGGCCTGATGGACAAAGGGCTGGCTACCTTGTTACCCCGTAGAGCCTCCTGGAGGCTGCCTCCTCCCCTCTGCCTCCTTTCCTCTGACCCGGCCTGCCTGATCTTCTCCTGTTGGACACAGGACCTGGGTGGCTCTCCTCCAGAACGGGGCCCCCTCATGGAAAGGCCCCTGAGCACCATAACTTGTGTTCCGGCCCTATTGCCATGGTCCCTGGGAAAAGCCCCTGTTTCCACAGTCCTGTCTTTCTCACTGTTGGAGTTTAAGCTCACCCTGATCTTAAGCTCACCTGAAACTCCTTAATGAATTGGTCAGATGCAGCATGCCACAGTCTCTCTCACTGAACCCGAGTCCTTGATTTTTATATGGGTGATTGGGAGATAAAAGTGTTGGCAAGGGCCACCATGCAAATTGAGGCCTGAAGATTTTTCCTATAGCTTTTGTGAGATATGATCCAATGCCATAACCACCCCCTTCCGTGCAGAATTCATTGGTGTTTAGTGTCTCCATCGAGTTGTTCAAGCACCATCAACATTGATTTTAGAAAGTCCCCCAACAAATCATCCCCATTGCAGTCACTCCCATCCTCTCTCCTGCCTTTGGCTGTCCCATCACTTCCTGTCTCTGGCTTTCCTGTTCTGACTTTCCACATGAATACACCAGTGACCTTTCACGGAGTATGCTGCTTCCAAGGTTCATCCGTGCTGTGACTTGCATCAGCATTTCACTCCATTCATAGTTGAATAACATTCCACCGATGGATAGACTCTGTGTCATTTGTCCATTCAAAAATTGATGGATACTTGGGAGTATCCACTTTTTGTTATATCTGTGGCACCTGGACCTGGGAAGGGAAGGCTGGAGGAAGGCTCCTTGCTGAGCTTCAGGCAGGAGCCCTGCTGTCCATGGCTGATCTCCTGGGGGTCACAGGTGTGTGAGGCCACTAGGTGGGACCAGGCCCTCATGGGTGCCTGAGTCCCAGGGAACCCACAGAGCTGGAGCAGGTGAATGTGGCACAGGGGCCAACAGGTGCTGCCAGGGGATGCTATGGGGTCCTCCAAATCTGATCTTGGTCCTGGAGGCAAACTCCCAGAAAGGGCCCTGGGAACATGTGATGGAGCTGGGTGCCCACAGGTCTATGAGGGTTCCAGTCTGTGAGTTTCACAGAGGGGGAAAGAGGTGGCACCACTTCCCGCTTCAACCCTGCCATCTCAGGGGCCCACAAATACGACAGAAGGTCAGTGTGATCAGCAACAACTTTATTAGGATTCAGACGGGGCACACTGCCTGGGTTGGACTAGGCCTGCTGTGGTCAGGACTCAACCTGTGAAAAGGGTGGTCTAAGGGAGCTACTGGGGTGTTCCCAGGCCCCAGTTTCAGGAAAGACATTGGGGGCATTCAGGCCATGAGACAAGGGGATTGGCCTGTCCTCTGAGGGTGTGAATGTCACAGAGGGTGGGGCTTGTTGGGGAAGCTAAGAGGTCACTCCCATGTCAGAAGGAGACCCTGATGACTTCCTGGACTCTCAATGCCTGGAACACTAGTCTAGGGAGAGGCCTCAGCAGGCCAGGTGGGAACACACAGGGCGGCAGAGGAGGGACACACAGGAAGCCGGGCGGCAGCAGCTGGGTTGACAAGAGGAGGCAGGGGCACAGCAGGAAGGAATGGACACACAGCAGGCAGGCCTGCACACAGGGCGACAGAGGAGGGACATGCAGGAGGAGGGTCTGCAGCAGGAAGAGGGGCAGCAAGTTGGCTGGCAGCTAGACTGCTGGCAGCACGACGAAGAAGACCCGGAGCACACAGGCTTGCTGCAGGCGGGTTTGCAGGACACGGGTTTGCAGGAGACGGCAACGCAGCAGGACTCCTGGCAGGGGGAGGAGGTGCAGCAGGAAGGCTGGCAGCTGGACTGCTGGTAGCACAAAGAGGCAGCCTCAGGACAGGCGGGCACACAGCAGGCGGGCACACAGCAGACAGGTTTGCAGCACACGGGCTTGCAGCAGATGGGTATGCAACAGGGCTGCTGGCAGGAAGAGGAGGCGAGGAAAGCCAGCTGGCAGCTGGACTGCTGGCAGCACAAAGGTGTGCAGTAGCTGGGACAGCCTGACTGGCAGGGGCTGGATACACAGCTCACTGGGGTGCAGACCAGCTTCAGGCATGGAGCTGTTGTGCAGCAACCGGGGGCACAGCAGGTTGGCTCACAGCAGCTCTCTGGACAGTCGTCTACCTGCCAAGGGTCAGTGCAAGTGCTGGAGCAGACAGACATGGTGGACGCGGCCATGCTGGGGATGAGCTGGGGGTGAGCTGGAAAAGAGTGAGGGAGGGAGGGAGTGAGTGGGTGAGTGAGTGAGTGATGAGTGAGTGAGTGAGTGAGTGAGTGAGGGTGCTCAGAGTAGCTGAGCATTTATACCCCCTGACTTGTGTTGGTCCCACATGAGCCTCCACAAGCTTCTCTTCCTTGTTGTTGTTTTGTGCTGGTGGTTGCAGGTCCCTCATTAGTGCTAGTTTATCATCTACCATTAGTTTTGCTCCTTAAACTTGTGTGTAGGTTACAGGACTCTGTTTCCTCATCTCTCCTTGTTTTGGCCTCAGAGGAGTTGTAGAAAGTACTTGAGGCCAGCCCTTGTTGAGTGGAGGTTTCAGAAATGAAAACTTCTCCAAAGGGAGGAATTCTGCTTCCATCAATTCTGTGTTTGGATGCAAAATACAAGCTTTGTTACTTTAAAACATAAACACAAAGCAAAATATGTACTTCTTGTAAAATCAGCTGGCACAGATGGGTCGGTAACAGGAGCCACCTGTTCCCTTCAGTTTTTTGGACCTGGTTAAGGAGGATGCAAGAGGCCTCAACATGTGCTGGATTCGAGCTTTCTCTTTTGATCTTTTCAGTTGTATTGTGATGCACTCAGGTGCCTCTCTTGGCAAATTTGAAGCTGTATTCAGTTTTTTAAATTGTCATGATGTCATGGTGAAAGATCAGGTCTTTTTCATATGTGGTGACACAAAGACATGCATTTTAAGAGTCCTTGAATATCTGAAAATGGGACGTCTCTCTCAGCACACTTATGTGACAGTTTGGCTGGGTATAGAATTCTGGTTTTAATGAAGCATTTTTCGAAAATGCTCTAGTTTTGTGTGATCTTGGTATTTATGATGCTGGTCATTTGCCCTTTTTAACTGTTTGTCTCTATTTTAAAACATTTATTTAACTCTGTTGGAGTGCTTGTCTTTTGTTTTGATTTCTTGTTACAAAATATCATGTTTTACATTCTAGGCTTATGTGTTTCTTTACTTTTTGTGTTTGGATTGCATTCAGCCTTGGACATGAAGACTCATCTCAGGAGTGTTGTTACATTCTTAAAATTCATCTTGTCTTTCCTCTGTGATTGTTGATTTAATACTGTGGTGAATGACATACGTTCTCCACTCACTCTACTGATGAAAATTTGAGTTACTTTATCCTTGTGCTTGGGGTCTTTCTCCAATGTAATCCGCCTCAGTTTCCATGTGCCTCTCTTTTCCAGAAACATATATAGGACCCTGCTGAGCCTCCCTTGCTTGTTTTTAGAGTGTATTGTTTTCCTTTTCCTATAATTTTTTAATATCCTCCAGTGAGTATTATAGCAGTTGTTCCAGAACTGTGTGCTAATTCACCCTTTAGAGCAGAAGGACCTGTGGTTGCATTAAGGAAACCATAGATATGTTGGTCTGCCTTGGATGAGAGACTTGCATGGCCAAGTGTGGCTTCTGCAGATCATAAATGCTTTGAGGGGCAAGTTAGAGCCCATTATACAGATGTAGAAGTGCTAAGGGGAGCTAAGTGACCTCTGAAAGAGGGCAGTGGCTGGTGGTCAGCCATAGAATTTATGGATTCTGACTTGTTTCTCTCCTAGCTATAGAAAGCTGTGCCTTTTAGTGGCTCCTGGAAGGTGTGTTTTTTTGTGAGTGGGACCTGAGTTGGGGATGTTGTTCTGAGGTCGTGGATGTGGGAAACCTGATGGTGTCTCCTGGGACAATCTGTGGGGCTCATATAATAGCTTTCTTTACTTTTCCCACTGCTGTCCCCAGGATCCCCTTCATGGAATGGGTGTGGTTACTTCCTCCTCTCATTTCTCAGCTGTGATTTGTCACCTCTGTAACTCTCTCCTCCATGGCCAGAGTGTTCTCCGTGGTTATTGCTGGACCCATGACTACTCAAGGGCCTCAGGGCCAGATCCTCATCTAGGCCCCACCGTCACTGGGGACTTTTGATCATGTAGCTTTCGTTGGGAGCTGGTAAGGTAGGGCCTCTGATGATCACATGATCCAGTGATGTTTGAAAACAAGCAAAATCTCTCTGGCTTCTGATGGAGAGTGGATATGTGGAGATGAACGGGCTCTGGCTTAGTGAGCAAAGGGCCCAGAAGGTGATGCAACCTGGTGCAGAGGGTGGTCGGATGCCAAGTCCTCTGCAAGTGACTTGTGCTTTATTTCTTCCTTTTTACAATGTGGGCTTTCACTTTATTTTACTCTCTTTCCTCGTGGGCTGTGAGTCCTGCTCAGCACTGGATGAGGGTACAATGGCACCTCTGGACTTATATCTGAGGTGACAGAATTGCCTTCTGTGGAACAAGTTGAGCTGGAGTGAATGGTTTATAACACGTTCTTGACCTTGTGTGGGCAGCTTCTTTCTAGCAAGGTCACCAGGAATGTAGACTTGCCTTGAGATTTTAAGGAAAGAATGAGTTGATTGATGGATGTGTCTGTATACTAATCTATTAAGAGTTCAATGGCTTTCTTGCTTCTGTGTATTAGTGGAGTAGATGATATCATTTTCTGACTTTTATTGTGAGATCCATATCAACTTGATAATGGCTTATAATTATTTCCCCTAGCTTTATGGAGGTATCGTTGAAAAATCAGATTATAGAATTCTAAGGTATACAGTATGATGGTTTGGTGACATATATGTTGTGAAATGATCACCACCATCAAGCTAATTAACATACATACCACTTCACATAGTTGCTTTTTCTTTTGTGGTGTGAACACGTAAGCTGTATTATTAGCTAATTTGCAGAATACAATACAGTATTATCCTGCTTTATACTGTACTGTAGCAAACTCACCGTGTGGTTCCTTACATTTCTAGAACTTAGCCATCCGGCGTAACTGAAGGTTTGTACCCTTTCCTCAACATCTCTCCATTCTCTCCACCCCAGACTGGGATAAAAGCCATTCCATGCTCTGTTTTTATGGCCTTGACTTTTTTCATTCTACATGTCAGTGTGGTGGTGCAGTGTTTTTCTCTGTGTTCCTGGTTCATTTCACTCACCCTAATATCTTCTATTCCATTCATGTTGCCTCAAATGACAAGATTTCATTCTTGTTTATGACTGAATATTATTCTACTTGTGGGCACCCCCTTGGGTCTCCTCCCACTGTGGGAGCTTTTCTGTTCTCTTAGTAAATTCTGCTTTTAAAAATGATAAAATAAATTGATATTCTAAACTAAACCAAACTAAACTACACTAAGCTAAAAAAAAGTTTCCACCCTGTATATAGCTCACAATTTCTTCATCCATCCATTTATTGGTGGACACTTAGGTTGATTCCATAGCTTGGTTATTGTCACTAGTGCTGCAATGAACACAGGGATGTAGTTATCTCTTCCACAGACTGATTTCTTTTCCATTGGATAAATACCCAGAAAAGGGATTTCTGGATCATAGGATGGTTCTATTTTTAGTTTTTTTTTTTTAATATCTTCATATTTTTTTCCCTAATGGTCATAATAATGCTTTGCTTTTCTTTTTAAAAATTTTTTAGCTTTTTGAATATAAAGATATGGGGTACAATTCGAGTTTGGTATACAAACATTGATTATGCAGACACCCTTGTTGATGAGGTATGCCCCTCCTTCTTCTAGCAGTTTCCCTCAATTGCCAATCCCACCCCCCCCGACAATTTCCCATTACTGCCAAATGCTTTCTTATAGTATAATTGTTCAAGGTCCACTTATGAGTGAGAACATATGGTACTCTGTTCTTTGTTTCTGTGATAGATCACTGAGAATAATTGACTCCAAATCCATCCAAGTTGCTGTGAAGTCCATATATTTGTGCTTCTTTATGGCTGCATAATATTCCATTGTGTGTATGCGACACATTTTCTTTATCCAGTCCAGTTTCAATGGGCAACATGGTTGGTTCCATGCTTTTGCTATTGTGAATAGAGCTGCAACAAACATGTGTTGGTTTACTTTTCTTTAATGTAATTTATCTCCTTCACTTCCCTGTGCCAGCCTCTGTGCCTCGCTCCCTCCCATCCTCCCTCCCCCCCACCCAACCCCCCTACTTTCTTTGCTCTTTCCCTTCCCATCTCTCTCATTTCTGGTTTTGGCATCAGGGTTTGCCAGTGTTATTAGATGAATTTAGAAGACTTCTGATATACTCTAAGCCTCAGTGTTTTGACTATCACAGGAAAGATCTTTACGTTGAAGGCTGGTGTATACACCTTTAAAATCATCTAAATTGGTGCCTTTTGAAGAATAGGATCTTTAAATACCCTTTTTTTAATTTTTGAGTTGGAATCTCACTCTGTCGCCCAGACTGAGTGCAATGGCCGCTCCCGGCCACCGCAGCCTCGACCTGCTGGGCTCCGGCGATCCTTCTGCCTCAGCCTTCCAAGTAGCCGGAACTACAGGCATGCGCTACCATACCTGACTGATTTTTTGATTTATTGTAGAGATGAGGTCTCGCTGCCCAGGTGGGTCTCAAACCCACAGGCTCAGGCAATCCACTCACCTCAGCCTCCCAAAGGCGTGAGATTACAGGCTGAGCCACCGAGCCTGACTTTAAATACCCTTTCAATGTTTCTTGGACATCATTGCATTCAAATTTTCATGTTGTCATTGTAGGCAGTTTATATCTTTTAGAACTTGGTACATTTCATTTACAATTTCAAATTATAATGGTGAATATACCCATATTAGTTCGTTATACTTAAAAACAGCAGTCTCTGGATGAGTGAGCCTATTTCTTTTTTATTGTTCAAGTTTATTTATTTGTATTATATTTTCCATAGCTTTTAAAGTTTATTGATACTTTTAAAGGACCAATCTTTGTTTCATAGTTTATTAATTTTACTTACAGATTTTAAATGTACTTTTCTTTTACCCTTTAAAATTTATTTTTAGCATCTTCTTCTAGCTTGTGGAGTTGATTGTTGTATTTTGCTGTGTATCCCATACATCTGTGGATGTAAATTTTTGTTAGGAAACTTTTCCAAACATTCTTGGTTTAGGTATAGCCTGTTGTCAGCATTATTCGTATAAGTAATGTAAAATACCCAGTGTAACTTGTGTCACAAAACAAAAGCCTGTAGGATAGACTTGTATTTTTCCAAGTGGATGATGTCCACATCACAACAATGGTTACTGGCAGTGTTGTCCCCGCACAATGCCCTCCTGGGATCTACCTGTGGGTTTACAGTCATCTCTTCTGGACAGGTGCCTTGATGAGTATCTGTGGATTTTCTGTGACCACTTGAAAAATGTTTCATTTTGTTGGAGACTGCTGAGCACAAGCTTCATGATAAACTCTGCATGCGTATTGTTTAAAGCAACCCTTTGCTGACTGGTGCACAGGGAGTCTCATTGCAAAGTTGCTTCCGCTCTGCATTCTGTGGATGCTGGACCTCCGACATGGCTCATATTTGAATAGGTTTGACACTTCCTCTGATGCCCTTTGTTTTTCGAGACCCTGGTCCTATTTTCTCCACCTTGTAGGTCATTTATGTCACCAGGTCTCCCAACCCCAGTCCACTGCCTCCCACCATGGATTATTGCATTGCTTCCACTGCCTGGTATCAATGTCATTGGAGTGTCTATTTTTATTCATATTTGATGATTTCCTTTGATTCCTGGGGTTCTCTTCTTCTGGATTCTAGTTGGGACCACAGAGCTGGGTCTCCTGGATTCCTCCTCCTCGGATCTCAGGCTCCTCTTAGTTTCATTTTTGGTCTTGCTCTTTTTGGTCATTCTGTCACTATTTTAGCTTCAGCCCCTTCTCAGTCGATTATGTAGACTGTCTACTGAGTTTCTTTTTATGTAGAGTGTCATCCTTTTAGTCTCCAAAACTCTCGAAGTTTCTCTTTCTTCTTTTCCTCCACCTCCTCTTTCTCATTCCTCCCTTCCTACTGCTTCTTACCGTTTAAGGGCATCCTCTTCTTATTGTAGAGAAGACTCACCCTTCACCTCCTCGGAGTGTACATTGTCATGTGTTGGGCAGTTTTCTTTTCTTTCGTGCTTTTGATTCCCTTTCGTGTTGAAGAGTCTTGGTTGCTCTTCTTTATCTAAATGTGGGTCTAGATTGTTCATTAAACACACATCCTCTGAGGTAGAGAAGGCTAGTTCATGGCCTGATGGACAAAGGGCTGGCTACCTTGTCACCCTGTAGAGCCTCCTGGAGGCTGCCTCCTCCCCTCTGCCTCCTTTCCTCCGACCCGGCCTGCCTGGTCTTCTCCTGTTGGACACAGGGTAGCTTTCCTCTAGAATGGGACCCCCTCATGGAAAGCCCCTGAGCACCATAGCCAGGCTTGCCTATGCCATAGTGCCTGGGAAAAGTCACTGTTTCCACAATCCTGTCTTTTCCTGTCTTTCTCTCTGTTGGAGTTTAAGCTCACCCTGATCTTAAGCGCACCTGAAATTCCTTAATGATTTGGTCGGCTGCAGCATGGCTCAATCTCTCTCACTGAACCCGAGTCCTTGGTTTTTATCTGGGTGAAGGGCAGATAAAAGCATTGGCAGGGCCACCATGCAAATTGAGGACTCAAGTTTTTTCTATAGCTTTTGTGAGATATGATTCCCATGCCATAACCACCCCTTTCCATGGAGAATTCATTGGTGTTTAGTATCTCCATCGAGTTGTTCAACCATCATCAACATGTGATTTTAGAAAGTCCCCCAACAAATCATTCCCATTGCAATCACTCCCATCCTCTCTCCTACCTTTGGCTGTCCCTCACTTCCTGTCTCTGGCTTTCCTGTTCTGACTTTTCACGTGAATACACCAGTGACCTTTCAAGGAGTATGCTGCTTCCAAGGTTCATCCATGTCGTGACCTGCATCAGCCTTTCAGTCCTTTCATGGTTGAATAACATTCCACCAAAGGATAGACTCTGTGTCATTTGTCTATTCAAAAACTGATGGACATTTGATAGTGTTCACTTTTTTGTGTGTCTGTGGCATCTGGAGCTGGGAAGGCAAGGTTGGAGGAAGGCCCCTTGCTGGGCTTCAGGGAGGGACCCTGCTGTCCATGGCTGGACTCCTGGGGGTGACAGGTGTGTGAAGTCACTAGGTGGGGCCAGGCCCTGGTGTATAACTGAGTTCCAGGGAACCCACGGAGCTGGGGCAGGTGAATGTGGCACAGCGGCCCACGGTTGCCACCAGGGAATTCTATTGGGTCCCCAAACCTCTCAACTTGGTCCTGGAGGCAGACTCCCAGAAAGGGCCCTGGGAGCATTTGATGGAGCTGGGTGCCCACAGGTCTATGAGGGTTCCAGTCTGTGAGGTTCACAAAGGGGGAAAGAGGTGGCACCACTTCCCGCTTCAACCCTGCCATCTCAGGGGTCCACAGACAGGACAGAAGGTCAGTGTGATCAGAAGCAACTTTATTAGGACTCAGTCGGGGCATACTGCCTGGGTTGGACTAGGCCTTCTGGGGTCAGGACTCATCCTGCAGAAAGTGCGGTCTGAGGGAGCAGCCGGAGTGTCCCCAGGCTCCAGCTTCAGGGAAGAACTTGGGGGAGATTGTGGCCCTGAGACAAGGGGATTGGTCTGTCCTCTGAGGGTGTGACTGTCACAGCGGGGGAGGCTTGTTGTGGAAGCTAAGAGGTTGCTCCCATGTCAGAAGGAGACCCTGATGACTTCCTGGACTCTCAATGCCTGGAACTCTAGTCTAGGAGAGAACTCAGCAGGCCGGGTGGGAGCACACAGGGCGGCAGAAGAGGGACACGCAGGACGCTGGGCGGCAGCAGCTGGGTTAGCAAGAGGGGGCAGGGGCACAACAGGAAGGGATGGGCACACAGCAGGCGGGCCTGCACATGGGGCGGCAGAGGAGAGATATGCAGGAGGAGCGTCTGCAGCAGGAGGAGGGGCAGCAAATTGGCTGGCAGCTAGACTGCTGGCAGCATGAAGAAGAAGACCCAGAGCACACAAGCTTGCAGCAGGCGGGTTTGCAGGACACGGGCTTGTAGCAGATGGTCACGCAGCAGGACTCCTGGCAGGGGGAGGAGGTGCAGCAGGAAGGCTGGCAGCTGGACTGCTGGCAGCAGGAAGTGGAAGCCTCAGAGTAGGCAGGTACACAGCAGGTGGGCACACAGCAGACAGGTTTGTAGCACACGGTCTTGCAGCAGATGGGTACGCAGCAGGGCTGCTGACAGGAGGAGAAGGTAGAGCAGGATGGCTGGCAGTTAGACTGCTGGAAGCCCAAAGAGGAAGCCCCAGAGCAGACTGGATCACAGCAGACTGGTTTGCAGCTGACAGGCACACAGCAGGCCTGCTGGCAGGAAGAGGAGGTGAGAAAAGTTGGCTGGCAGCTGGACTGCTGGCAGCACAAAGGTGTGCAGTAGCTGGGGCAGTCTGACTGGCAGGAGCTGGATACACAAGTCACTGGGGTGCAGACCAGCTTCAGGCATGGGCCTGGGGTGCAGCTGCTGGGGGCACAGCAGAGGGGCTCGCAGCAGCTCTCTGGACAGTCGTCCACTTGCCAAGGGTCAGTGCAAGTGCTAGAGCAGATGGACATGGTGGACGCGGCCATGCTGGGTATGAGCTGGGGGTGAGCTAGGAAAGCGTGAGGAAGGTAGTGAGTGAGTGGGTGAGTGAATGATGAGTGAGTGAGTGAGTGAGTGAGGGTGCTCAGGGTAGCTGAGTATTTATACCCCCTGACTTGTGTTGGCCCCACACGAGACTTCACAAGCTTCTCTTCCTTGTTTATGTTTTGTCCTGGTGGATGTAGGTCCCTCATTAGTGCTAGTTTATCTTCTACCATTAGTTTTGCTATTTAAACGTGTGTGTAGGTTACAGGACTCTGTTTCCTCATCTTTCCTTGTTTGGGCTCCAGAGAAGTTGTAGAAAGTGCTTGAACCCAGGCCTTGTTGAGTGGAGGTTTCAGAGATGTAAACTTCTCCAAAGGGAGGAATTCTGCTTCCATCAATTCTGTGTTTGGATGCAAAATATAAGCTTTGTTACTTTAAAGCATAAGCACAAAGGAAAATGCACACTTCTTATCAAATCAGCTGGCACAGAGGGGTATGTTTCAGGAGCTATCTGTTCCCTTCAGTTGCTTGGGCCTGGGTAAGGAGGATGCATGAGACCTCAACATGCACTGGATCCGGGCTTTCTCTTTTGATCTCTTCAGTTTTACTGTGAAGCACTCAGGTGCCTCTCTGGCAGATTTGAAGCTGTACTCTGGGTTTTTTCCATTGTCATGATGTCATGGTGAAAGATCAAGTCTTTTTCATATGTGTTGACACAAAGACATGCATTTTAAGATTCCTTGAATGTCTGAAAATGGGACATCTCTCCCAGCATGCTTATGTGACAGTTTGGCAGGGTATAGAATTCTAGTTTTCATGAAACATTTTTCTAAAACAATGAACATGCCCTCCATTTTTGTGTCATCTTGATGTTTCTAATGCTGGTCATTTGCCATTTTTAACAGTTTGTCTCTATTTTAAAACATTTACCTAACTCTGTGGGAGTACTTGTTTTTGTTTTATTTTCTTGTTCCAAAATGTCATGTTTTACTTTATAGACTTGTGTGTTTTTTTCTTTTTTGTGCTTGGAGCTTATTCAGTCTTTGGATGTGATGACTCTTCTCAGGATTGTTGTTGCATTGTTAAAATTCATCTTGTCTTTCCTCTGTGATTGTTCATTTAATACTGTGATGAATGACATACGTTCTCCACTCACTCTACTGATAAAAATCTGAGTTACTTTATCCTTGTGCTTGGGGTCTTTCTCCAATTTAACACGCATCAGTGTCCATGTGCCTCTCTTTTCCAGAAACATCTATGAGACCCCGCTGAGCCTCACTTGCTTGTTTTTAGAGTGTATTGTTTTCCCTTTCCTGTGATTTTTTGACATCCTCCAGTGAGTATTATATGAGTTGTTCCAGAACCGTGTGCTTAATCCACCCTTGAGAGTGGAAGGACCCATGTTGCTTTAAGGAAACCACAGGAATATTGGTTTGCCTTGAATGACAGATGTGCATGGTCAAGTTTGCCTTCTGTAGACCAGACACACTGTGAGGGGCAAGTTAGAGCCCATTATACAGATGCAGAAGTGCATAGGGAAGCTAGGTGATCTCTGAAAGAGGGCAGTGGCTGGTGATCAGCCTGAGAATACATAGATTCTGACTTGTGCCTCTCCCAGTGTTAGATGGCTGTGTTTTTTTTGTGACTCCCAGGAAAGCATGTGATTTGTGAGTGGGACATGAGTTGGGGATGTTTTCCTGTGGTCAGTTGGATGTGGAAAGTCTAATGTTGTCTCCTGGGACAATCTCTGGGGCAGTATAGTAGCTTTCTTTGTTTTTCCTACTGCTGTCCCTGGGATCCCCTTCATGGAATAGGCGTGGTGACTTCCTCCTCTCTTTTCTCATCTCTTACCTGTCCCTTTTGTAGCTCTCTCCTTCGTGGCCTCTGGACTTGCTGGTACTGGACAGAGTGTCTCTAAATGGTCACTGCTGGACCCATGAGACTTTATGGGTCTCAGTGCCAGTTACATGTCTGGTTCTTGCTCTCACTGGAGACATGTTTTTTGGATCGTGGAGCTTTTGTTGGAAGCTGACAGGGCAGAGACTCTGGATGATCACATTATCAAATGACTTTTGAAAACAAGCAAAAGTTCTCTGACCTTTAGGAGAGAGTGGATCTGCAGAGATGAATGGGTCCCAGCCTGGTAGATGGAGGGTTCAGGAGGAATGCGAGCATGACATGCAAGGTGGCTATCAGCTATGTCCTCTGCCAGTGACGTGCATTTTATATCTTTTTCTCCACAGTATAGGCTTTCACTTTATTTTGCTCCCTTCCTTTGTGGGCTGTGAGCCTTGCACAGCACTGGATGAACAAACAATGGCACCTCTGGCCGTGTGTATGAAGGTGACAGAAGCACCTTCTGCATCTCATGTTGAGCTGGTAGTCACCTGTTTGGAGCTCAATCTTGACCTTGTGCAGACAACTTCTTTCTAGGGAGTTCACCAGGAATGTCGCCTTGGACTTTTAAGGAAAGAATGAATTGATTGACATGTGTCTGTGTACTAATCTATTGAGAGTTCTAATGGCTTTTCTGCTTCTATTTATTAGAGTAGCTGATGATATCATTTCAACTTGAAACTGAGATCCGTGTCTACTCTATAATGACTTGCTACTATTTCCCCCAGCATGATGGAGGTATAACTGAAAAATTCAGATTATAGAACGTTCGACTGTACAATCTGATGTTTTGATGGCATGTTGGAATGATCACCAACATTAACCCACTTAACATATGCACCACCTATGTAGTTTTTTTGTGTGTGTGTGGTAAGAACACTTAAGATCTACTCTTAGCAAATATGCAGATTACAAAACAGTATTATTGTGTTGTATACTGTGTTATTGTAAACTCACTGCTATATGTTAGGTTTCTAGAACTTACTCATTCTGCATAACTGAAAGGTTTTACCTTTTCTTCAACATCTGTCCATTTTCTGAAACCCCAGCCTGGGATATACACCATTCCACTCTCTACTTTCATGGGTTTGACTTTTATTTATTTTACATTCCACATGTAAGTGAGCTTGTGCAGTGTTTGGTTTTTTGGACCTGGTTTACTTCACTTAGCATAACATCCTCCAGTCCATTCATGTTACTGCCAATGATGGTCCTTCTTTCTTGGCTATGACTGAATAGTATTCCATTGTGTATATGCACCATGTTTTCTTCATCTGTCCATTGGTGGACACTTAGGTTTATTCCATAGCTTGAATGTGGCCAATAGTACTGCAATGAACATAGGAGTGTAGATGTCTCTTCCACATATTGAGCTCATTTCCTTTGGATAAATACCCAGAAGTGGAATTTCTGGATCATATGATACTTCTATACTGTTTTCCATTATGGCTGTACATAATAGTTTACTTTTCTTTTAATGTAATTTCTCTCACTTCCTCCCTCTTCCTTCCATTCCACTCACCCTCCCTTGTTTCTGGTATTGGCATCAGGGTTTTGCCAATGTCATTAGATGGATCCAGAAGACTTGTGATATATTCTAAGCTCTGAAATGTTTTGAATATCATAGGAAAGGTCTTTATATCAAAGGCTGATGTACACACCTTTAAAATTATTTCAGTATGTGCCTTTTGATGAATGAGATTCTTAAACATCTTTTCAATATTTTCTCAGGCATCATTGCATTAAAATTTTTATTTTGTTAATCTATGTAGGCAGTTTTTATTTTTTAGAACTTGGTACATTTCATTTATAGTTTCAAATTATAGGATAAATATACTCATATTTGTTGCACCTAATAACATAAATCTCTAGAACATATTTTTTAAATTGTTCATGTTTATTTATTTTATTAGCTTTTTCTATAGCTTTTAAAATTTATTGCTACTTTTAAAGGTTACGTCTTTTTATATTTTATTAATTTTCCTTTTAAATTTTTTAATGTTCCTTTCTCTTACTCTTTTAAATTTATTTTTAGCATATTTTCCAGGTTGCTGAGTTGATTGCTTAAATTTTGCTTTCTGTCCCATACATTTGAGGATTTTTGTTTGAAAACTTTTCTGTATTCTCTCACTTGTGGTACACAGTTTTCAGTATGACTTTTTTCTAAATACTCTAAAATACCCAGTGTAACTTTTACCATGAAGCAAAAGTATACAGGAGAGGCTCTGTAAATTTCCAAGTGGACGGTGCCCATATGAGAACAACTGTTACTGGCAGTGTTGACCCAGCAAGATGCTCTGTTGGGGTCTATTGGAAGGTTTACAGCCCTCTCCTCTGGACAAACCCCTGATGGACATCTGTGGATTTTCCAAGAACACTTGAAAAAAGGAAGTCATGTTTCATTTTGTTGGGATTTCTGAATAAAGGGCTCAGAAAGTTTTATGAGTGGTGAATTTTCTGCACTCCTGTTATTTAAAAACAGCACTGCGAGTCTAGGTGCAGAGTTCCTTCCTCTCTGTGTTTGGTAAACAGTGCACCCCCGACGTGGCTCATATTTGAGTAGGTTCGATACTTCTTCTGATGCCCTTTTGTCTTGCCAGACCCTAGTACTATTTTCCCCTCCTTGTAGGTCATTCATGTCACCAGACACCCCTCCCACTGTTGGGAGCCGGTCACAGAGGCCCACTGAGCGTTAGGGATCAGGGAGGACCGTGGACCCCGAGACCGCTAGGACGTGTTCGGGAGCCATTGGCCCCATTTTCCTCCCCCTTTTGCCATGCAGCACAAAGGAACTCTGCTGGCCTAAGCTGAGGGCTCTGTGACTGTGACAGGCATAGCTCACTCTAGAAACCCATTGTTCCTATTTCCCATAAACTGTGGTTTCAGCTTAGGTATTAGATATAATTCAAATTCAGGTCACATTTGGGAACCTTTTATATGGTACAAACTTCTTTATAAGATTTAAAAGAATATTTGTAGAATTAGTATATACTTATGGAGAGCTGTTTTCAGTTTTTCAATGGTATAGATGATTATCAAGAGTTATTAGAAATGGCCCGACACAGAGTTTGGGCTGGGCCACATTCCTGAGAGCCCAGCGTGTACTTTGGACTGGGCTGCATTCTTTTAGGCCGGCTTTAGCTACAGTTAGTGTAAGGTCTTTTTTCTACCTATTATAGAAATTGAATTTATTTTATTCACAGAAGATATTGTAGAATAAGTCATGCTACGTCAAGGAATCATGTTAGTTCAAGCATGATCAATCATAATATTTTTAGGTTTAATAAGAATATAGTTAACTTTAGAAATTTCATTGTCTCCATTTTCTACTATCGAGGTTTTGGCCTTAGTACATTTACAGTTTATATTTGGGTTTTAGAAACTTTGCTGCTGCTAATCAGCTTTATATATTAGAATTAGGAATTGGAAACTGTTATAGAAATTAGGATAGATATATAGGACTTTAGAATAGCCATTTTGTTAAGAGATTGTAGTCTATTGTTCCAAAAGGTGGCCCACCGTGAACCTTGGACCAGGCCACATCCTGTAGATCCCAGTGTGATCTTTGGACTGGGCCACATTCTTTAGGAATTGGCTTAAGCTATAACTAAGAGCTTCTGTAGCATTGTGTAAGTAGTATTAGCATAGAATAGAAAGGTAATAAAGTTTAAGTTAGTCATCATGGGTTTTGTGTGATCTCTAGAAGTTATTGATTATCAGAGCATCATTAGGCTAGTAAGGATTGTTGCACTGCTTTTGAAGAGCATTAACTAGCAAAGGGAACAATAAGACAATCTTGAGGTTTTTCCCTCCTCACACCTAAGCATCTGATGGGTGGGGGATGCCCCTCCTGCACCTGGCTTTGTGTTCACGTGAAAAACTTGTGAGACTGCCTGTGTAAAATTTGGGGATAAATACCAGCTGTAACTTTCAATAAACGGCTTCTGCTCATTTCACTGATCAGTTGTCCACTTTCTTTCTTTCTCTTTCTTTCTTTTAATATCTATCCCTACTACAGAATCAGCTTCTGCAATAGACAGAGTCCAGTCTCTTTCTTTCTCCTCCTTTTTCTCTTTCTTTCTTTTAATATCTGTCCCTACAGATTTGCTGATGCCGCCACATCTTCCAAGGGACTCCCCAAAAATTGCAGGGGCTGGCCCCCCGCATCCCACCAGTCTTATTGTGATGCTTCCACTGTCTGATATCAATGTCATAGGTGCATCTATTCTTATTCATATTTGATGATTTCCTTTAGTTTCTGGGGTTCTCTTCTTCTGGACTCTGGTTGGGATCACAGAGCCTGGGTCTCCTGGATTCATACTTTTCAGGTCTCAGGCTCTTCTTAGCTTCATTTCATGGTCCTACGGTGTTTTGGTCATTCTGTGTCTGACTCGGTGCTCACCATTTTAACTTCAGTCCCTTCTCAGTCGATTATGTAGACTGTCTACTGAGTTTCTTTTCTATGAAGTGTCATCCTTTTAGTGTCCAGAAACTCTAGAAGTTCCTCTTTCTTCTTCTTCTTCTTCCTCCTCTTCTTCTTTCTTCATACCCCTCCCCCCATCAAGCACACACACTTTAGGGGCATCCTGTTGTTCTTTTTTTTTATAAAGATGTGGGGAGCAGTTCAGGGTTAGGTATGCAAATGTTGATTATGCAGATATCCTTGTTGATGAGGTATTTCCCTCCCTCCCCTAGCAATTTCCCTCAACTGCCAATCTTACCCCCCCACCACAGTTTGCCACTACTGCCAATCACTTTCTTATAGTATTATAATTGTTCAAGGTCCGCTTACGAGTGAGAACATATGGTACTCTGTTCTTTGTTTCTGTGATAGATCACTGAGTATGATCAACTCTAAATTCATCCAAGTCTCTGCAAAGTTCATATGTTTGTACTTCTTTATGGCTGCATAATATTCCATTGTGTATACATACCACATTTTAAAAATACAGTCCAGCTTTGATGAGCAACATGGTTTGCTCCATGTTTTTGCTATTGTGAATAGAGCTGCAACAAACATGTGTGCTGGTATCTTTTCTGTAGAATGATTTGAGTTCTTCCAGGTATATTCCCAATAGGGAAATTGCTGGGTCATATGAAATGTCAATTTCTAGTTCTTTCAGAAATCACCACACTGTCTGCATTCCCACCAGCAGTGTAGAAGTGTTCCTTTTCCTCTGCATACTCGCCAGCATCTGTTTTTTTATTATTATTAATGATGGCCATTCTTACTCGAGTTACGTGGTATCTCAATGTAGTTTTGATTTGCATTTCTCTGATGATGAGTGAGGTTAAGCACTTTTTCATGTGTCTGTTGGCTGCCTTTTTGAGAAGTGTCTATTCATGTCTTTTGCCCAGTTTTTAATGGGGCTGTTTGTTTTTTTCCTTTTCCTTTCAATGTGTCTGAGTTCCTTGTAGGTCCTAGATGTTAGGCCTTTGTCAGGTATACAGTTGGCAAAGTCCTTTATCAGTGCAAGCAGATTTTTGACAGATTCTCTTGCATTTTCAAGGTATAGGATCATATCATCAGCAAAGAGGGATAACTTGACTTCCTCTTTTTCTATTTGGATACCCCTGATTTCCTTCTCTTGTCTAATTGCCTGAGCTAGGACTTCTAACACAATGTTGAACAAGAGGGGTGAGAGTGGACAGTCTTGTCTTGTTCCAGTTTTCAGGGGAAATGTTTCCAGTTTCTGTTCATTTAGCAATATGTTAGCTGTGGGTTTATCGTAGATGGGACTCACTATTTTGAAGTATGTTCTTTCTATATCTAGGTGTTTGAGGATTTTTATCAAGAAGGGATGCTGGATTTATCAAAAACTTTTTCTGCATCTAATGATATAATCATGTGGTTCTTGTTTTTAAATCTGTTGATGTATTTAATTACATTTATAGTCTTGTGAATGTTGAACCAGTCCTGCATCCTGGGGATGAAGGCTACTTGGTCATGGTGGATGATTTTTGAGATGTTTTTGGATCCAATTTGCTAGAATCTTATTGAGGATTTTTGCATCTGTGTTCATAAGGGATATTGGCCTGTAGTTCTCTTTTTTTGTTGGATCTTACCTGGTTTGGGAATAAGTGTGATGTTAGCTTTGTAAAATGATTTGGGGAGAATTCCATCTTTCTCAATTGCCTGGAATACCTTCAAAAGGATTGGTATCATCTTCTCCTTGTATGTTTTGTAGAATTCTGCTGGAAAGTCATCCGGTCCAGGACTTTTTTTTGTAGGTAGTTTTCGTATGACAGAGTCAATTTCCTGGGTTGTCATTGGTCTATTTAGTGTCTCAATGTCTTCTTGTTTCAACCTGGTGAGGTTGTGTGATGTCAGAAAGTCCTCTATTTCATTTAGGTTATCAAGTTTATTTCCATATAGGTGTACATAGTAATCTTTGATAATCTTTTGTATTTCTTCAGGGTCAGTTGTGATTTGATCTTTTGTATTTCTGACTGTGTTTATTTGGGCTTTTTCTCTCTTATTCTTGGTCATTCTGGCTAGGGGTTCATCAATCTTGTTAATTCTTTCAAATAACCAGTTTTTTGTTTTGTTGGGTTTTTTTAATGATATTTTTGTCTTCTATGTCCCATATTTGGGCTCTTATTTTGGTGATTTGAATTCTTTTGTTAAAGTTGGAGTTTTGATGGTCTTCTCTTTCCAACTCGCTTAGGTGATTTGTTAGGCTCTCTACTTGTGATCTTTCCATTTTCATGATGTGTGCTCCTAGAGATATGAATTCCCCTCTTAGAATTGCTTTCATTTCATTTTAGAGTTGAATCATTTTCCATCTCCTTGGAGTCTGTATTTTCATGTGTTTAGCATTTTGTTTTTCTTTCATGCTTTTGATTCCCTTACATGTTAAAGAGTCTTGTTTGCTATTTTTTTTAAATTGAGGGTCTAGATTATTCACACATTCTCTGAAGTAGAGAAGGTTAATCCATAGTGGATGGACAAAGGGCTACCTTGTCACCCTGTAGAGTCTCCTGGAGGCTGTCTCCTCTCCTCTGCCTCCTCTCCTCTGACCTGGCCTGCCTGGTCTTCTTCTGTTGGACACAGGGCCTGGGTGGCTCTTCCTCAGAATGGGACCCCCTCATGGAAAGGCCTCTGAGCACCATAGCCAGGCTCTCGTGCCACCCCTACTGCCAGGGTCTCTGGGAAAAGCCACTGTTCCCACAGTCCTGTCTTTACCTGTCTTTCTATCTGTTGGAGCTTAAGTTCACCCTAATCTTAAGCTCACCCTGGGTCTCCTGGATTCATCCTCCTCAGGTCTCAGGCTCTTCTCAGCTTCATGTCTTTGTCCTACTATGTTTTGGTCATTCTGTGTCTTACCCAATGGTCACCATTTTAGCTTCAGCCCCTTCGCATTTGATTATGTAGACTCTCTACTGAGTTTCTTTTTTATGAAGAGTGTCATCCTTTTAATGTCCAGGAACTCTGGAAGTTTTCCTTTCTTCTTCTTCTTCTTCTTCTTCTATGTTCTCTTCCTCCTCCTCCCCCCACCTCATTCAATGGAGTCCTGTTCTTATTTTAGAGAGGAATCTCTTTTCATCTCCTCAGGGTGTGCATTATCATGTGTTTGGTATTTTGCTTTTTTTTAATGCTTTTGATTCTCTTAAGTGTTAAAGAGCTTTGGTTGCTAATCTTATTTTATTTATTTATTTATTTATTTTTTGAGTTGGAGTCTCACTTTGTCACCCAGACTGGAGTGCAGTGGCCGCTCCCAGCCACCGCAGCCTCGACCTGCTGGGCTCCGGCTATCTTTCCGCCTCAGCCTTCCAAGTAGCTGGAACTACAGGCGCGCACTACCATGCCCAGCTAATTTTTTGATTTATTGTAGAGATGAGGTCTCACCAAGTTACCCAGGCGGGTCTCGAACCCAAGATCTCAGGCAATCCACTCACCTCACCCTCCCAAAGGCGCAGGATTACAGGCTGAGCCACTGAGCCCGGCGCTATTCTTATTTTAAACGAGGGTCTAGACAGCAGCTGGGTTGGCAGTGGGAGGTGGGCACACAGTAGGTGGGCCTGCACACAGGGTGGCAGAGGAAGGACAAGGAGGAGAAGAGTCTGCAGCTGTAGGAGGTACAGCAAGCTGGTTGGCAGCTGGACTTCTGGCAGCAGGACGAGAATAACCCAGAGTGGTCAGGCACACAGAGATGAGCTTGCAGCAGTTGTGTACACAGTAAACCTGCTGGCAGGGGGAGAAGGTATAGTGAGAGGACTGGTAGCTAGACAACTGGCAGCATGATGAGGAAGACCCAGAACACATAGGCTCACAGGAGACAGGCTTGCAACACATGGGCTTGTAGCAGACGGGCACACAGCAGGCCTGCTGGCATGGGGGATGGTGCAACAAGTTGGCTGGCAGCTAGACTGCTGGCAGTACAAGGGTGTACAGGAGCTGATGCAGCGTGACTGGCAGGGGCTGGACACACAGCTCACTCGGGTGTAGACCAGGCTCAGGCAAGGAGTCGAGATGCCCAACTGGGGGTGCAGCAGGGGGACTCATAGCAGCTCTCTGGGCAGTCGTCCACTTGCCAGGAGTAGGAGCCAAGTCACAAGACTTGGCTGCCATTGCTCAGGTCACTGGAGCAGACAGATAAGGTGAATGCAGCCATGCTGGAAATTGAGCTGGGGGAGGATGGAGTGAATGAGGGAGAGTGTGAGTGAGTGTGTGAGGTGCTGGGACTGTCTGGCTTTTTTATCCCTCAGGGTAAAAAAGGGTGTGTGTACTTTTCTGTCAAGAGACTCCATAATACATCTCTCTTCCTGGTCGGGTTTGGAGCCAGGAAGACCCTAATTATTTCCACTTCTCTGGTCACAGCACATCCTTGCTTGGCTCATAAATGTCACATGGTGCTGGGCAGGGCTGTACATGGCTTAGTGTGCCTACAGGGATACCTGGAGGCCAGGTGCTGTAGAGCCCTTTGAGGACATTTTTCTTTTCTTTTCTCTTTTTGAGTGAAAGTCACACTCTGTGCTCAGGCTGGAGTGCCATGGCATGCGCACAGCCACCGCAGCCTTGACCTACTGGGCTCAGGCAATCCTTGCACCTCAGTCTTCCAAGTAGCTTGGACTACAGGCGTGTGCCACCACGCCTGGCTATTGTAGAGATGAGGTCTCACCAAATTGCCCAGACTCATCTCGAACCCGTGGGCTCAGGCATTCCTCTCACCTTGACCTCCCAAAGTGCTGGGATTTATAGACGTGAACCTCCGCGCCCCGCCTCTAATACATTTTTCATATCAGTCACTATGCTTTTCAACTTCAGAAGTTCTATTTGATTCCTTTTTTCATCTCTCTTTCTTTAGATATTTTCATTTGTGAATTCATTGTTCTTTTGGTTTCTCTTAGTTCTTTGTCCATGGTTTGTTTATGTATATGTAAGAGTGTTAATTGAAAGACTTTGTCTAGTAAATTCAATCCTGGGACTCTTCAAGGACATTTTCTACTAATTGTTTTTTTCTCCCTGTGAATGGGCCATACATTTTTGCTTCTCTGCATGTCTTGTAATTTTTTTTTTAAAACTGAACATTTTGAATACTGTAATGTGATAATTACAAATATTAGATTCTCTCCTCTCCCTATGATCTGTTGTTGCTGATTGTGTGACTTTTAGTTTAAATATATATAATGTACATTTATATATATATATTAAAATATATGTCATATATATATATAGTGACTGTCCATGTATATATAGTGACTTTTTTAAACTACCTTTATAATGATTATACTGTTTGTCATGGGAGTAGGGGCAACTGCTTCATTAGTTTAGTGCTCAGATATTGATTTGACAGATTTCTGTAAACATGTAGAGTAGAAAAATATTTTTTCCCATAATCTTTGTAGATGGGCCCTGTGTGTTTATTGATGAACATCCTTGACACTCAGCTGGGTAGTTTACAACTCTGTCTTTTCCTTTACATGCTGCTTTCCCCTCACTTCCTGTGTGTACCTTTACTTCCTGCTTGCTCAGCACTTGAAGTTCAGCCAAAGGTGAGCACTGAGGGCTTCTCAGTTCTTTTCTGAGCATGTGCCCATCATGGTTCATGCACTGGGGTCTTCTGGTCTCCCAGGAATATGTGGAATCTTTCAAAGCCCTTATTTCCCAAATTGTGTCATTCTCCAGGTTTCTCTCTTGGGCTTTTAGGTGTGTCCATTGTTTCCCCAACTCATATCCTTTGTCCCAGGTGGCAGTAACTGGTTCATTTACCTTTAAATAATCTGACAAATTCCCTCCATGTAGCTGCTTCTCTGCCTCAAGAGACCTGTGAGTTGGTGAAATAAAGAAAAGCCCTTTGTGTTGGTCCTGCAGGGAGCCATCACTACTGTGATCCACTCCTTCCCTGCTCAGTTAGATCTTTTGGGGAAAACAATGATTTGCCTTCACATTTTACTTCCCCAGTATTTGTTCTCCCCTAACTCCCTACAACATAACTTTACCCACACAACATGAAAAACCCCTCTTTAATGACTTTTGTCCCCTAATCCTGAGTTGGTCTCCATCACTACAAGTGAGCATAACACAACCCCCTGAAGCCCTTGGTGACTCTCTGTAGCTATCAGGGGAGTGTCCTTCCATCTCCTGGGCCTCTACAGGACATTTCTACCCATGTCATTAGGCCCATAGCCTCCACATTCCCAGCATCTGTCCTTGTGTGGCCTGTGTCTATTGGTACAGTTGTCCTAGTCTACGCTCCATCCCTAACTTCTTCCTCCTCAAGTCAAGTGGTGCCTTTCACTGTGGGAATACTGCAGATTTCCATAATGCACCATGCAGTAAAGACAACAGGACTCACAGATGGTGACCATTCAGGGCATGTGTGAGGGCTCAGTACATTGTTTTTCAGCAGGTGAAGTAGTTTATCTGAGCAAAATTTCTCTGAGGGCCGTCTCTTAGTCCAAACGTCCCTCCCTGCAGGTTATAGACAGGGAGCACCAGCCCCAGTTGGCCTCTACTGGGATCTCAGAGGCACAGATGGCACTCACTGACACCCTCACCCCTGGCTCAAGGGACACTAAATCAAGAGCACCCCTGTTATGGGCTGAATTGTGACTCCCCAACCCCAAATTCATATTTTGATGTCCTAACTCCCAGAACCTCAAGAGGGGCTGATTTGGAGGCAAAGTCTTTGCAGAAATGGGTAAGTTAAAATGAAGTTATATAGATGGACCCTAGTTCAATGACTGGTGCCCTTGTAAGAAGAGGAGATGAGGACACAGACATGCACAGAAGGAAGACTCATGAGGACACAGGGAAGAGACGCCATCTATACACCAAGGAGAGAGGCCTTGGAGGAACCAGCCCTGCTGACACCTTGACTGCAGATTTCCAGCCTCCAGGATGTAAGAAAAAAATGTACATTGCTTGAGCCCTCCCGTCTGTGGAATGTTGTCATGGCAGCCTGGGCAGGCTCATACCTCCCCTCTCAGAAGTCCTGAGACAGTATGTGTAAGAGTTATGGCTGCTCCTGCTCACAGAGGTCAGGGAGGGTGTGTGTGAGGAATGGAGGAAAGAAGATGGCCTTGGTCTCCTCCCTGTCTCCCTTGCAAGGAGCTCAGGCATTGTCCCTGGGAGGTCTCCCTCCCACCTTCTGTTCTGCACATGTTCTCTGTCTGACCTGGGCTTCTTCCCTCATCACCACCCAGAGACTTTCCCTTCCCACCTGCCTTCCCCTCCTATCCTGGCAGGCAGGGCCTCCAGAGGCTACATCTTTGTCCTCTGCATCCCAGCAGCATGCCCAGTGCTGAAGAGAGGGCATCCCTGAGCATCTGAGTGTGTGCAGGGATCCCAGATGCCCAAACCATCCCTGGGTAGAACCCTCTGGGCACTGGACCAGCCAATGCTGGTCTTTCACCTCCCAGAACAGCTGCAGGCTTGACACCCCCTAGGCCAGCCCCACCCTGTGCCATGGGAGGGAGCTGCTTCTACCCATGGTTTGGAGGAGAGAATGGCCTTAGCCCAAGGTTGCTCAGGGATTCTACCAGCAAGCAAGGCTTCTGGAATCTCCAGGATCTGGGAGGATGATGGGACAGCAGAATATGCAACAAAGTGGACAGAAGCTTCAGGGTCAGAGCAGGAACCCCTATGGCCCCAAAGCTGGTGATGTAGCTCAGAGGGGCCCAGTCCCCTGAAGCCAGGACAGGCTTACCCTGCCCCTCGCTCCCCGGTGAGCCACAGTCATCAGAGTCATTGTGGGGCAGCAGAGGTTTTATTGGCGCTCAGAGACAGAGAGTGACGTTCCCAGGGAATGTCCAGGGTTAGCAGGGCCAGCCCTGACCAGTGAATGACAAGTCCTAGAGCAAAGAAGTGCCCTGTGGAGAAGCCAGGGCTCCATGGACTGAGGCCAGGGGAGTAGCAAGCGGGCATCACAGATGCCAGACCTGGTGGGCTGTGGTTGGGCTGCTCTTTCTCTGAGGTTGGGCTGTGCTAGGGTTGAGCAGGCTGGGAGGTCAGGGGCTTTCATGGACTGGCAGAGAGGGAGACCTGAGCTCAGCTTGTTCTGGGTGACATGCCCACCAGCTCCTCTGTCTTGAGAGGCCTTAGCAGACTGAGCGGGAGGACACGGAGTAACAGGAGAGGGACACACAGGAAGCGGGGCGGCAGCAGCTGGGCTGGCAGGAGCATAGCAGGAGGGGGTGAGCACGCAGCAGGTGGGCTTGCACACGGGGTGGTAGAGAAGGGGCATACAGGGGGAGGGTCTGCAGCAGGAGGAGGGGCAGCAAGCCTGCTGGTAGCCAGACTGCTGGCAGCACAAAGAGGAAGACCCAGAGCAGAGGGGCACATAGCAGATGGGCTTGCAGGACACAGTCTTGAAGAAGAAGGACATGCAGCAGGGTTGCTGGCAGCGGGGAGAGGTGCAGCAAGAGGGCTGGTGGCCAGACTGCTGGCAGCATAAAGAAGAAACCTCAGAGTAGACAGGCTTGCAGCAGACAGGCACATAGCAGGCCTGCTGGCTGGGGGAGGAGGGACAGCAAACCGACTGGCAGTTAGACTGCTGACATCATGAAGAGGACACCCCAGAGCAGATGGGCTCACAGCAGATAGGCTTGCAACAGATGAGCTTGCAGCATACAGGAACACAGCAAGCTGGCTGGCAGCTAGACTGCTGGCAGCATGAGGGCATGCAGGAGCTGGTGCAGCATGACGGGCAGGGACTGGATGCACAGCTCACTGGGGTGCAGACCAGGCTCAGGCAGGGGGCTGAGGTGCAGCAGCTGGGGGCACAGCAGGGGGGCTCACAGCAGCTCTCTGGGCAGTCATCTACCTGCCAAGATTTGGAGCCAGGGTCACAGGATCCAGGCACGTAGACCCGGTTACTGTAGCTCAGGTCACTAGAGCAGATAGACATGGTAGACGCGGCCATGCTGGGTGGTGGGCAGAAGGTAAACTGGAGGAGGGAGTGAGTGAATGAGTGAGGGTGTGAGGGCGTGAGTCATGTGTGCAGGTCAGGGTTGTGTCTTTTAAACCCTCTAGCCGTTGTTGTCCAAGCCCCACAGTCTCCCCTTCCTTGTTGGTCAGAGCCAGCATCTGCTGCCATCAGGGATGTTTGTTTTCTATGTAGTCCAGCTCATAAATGTCCTGCCCCATGTGGCAGCAGTTGGGAGTGTGCTCCTAACCAGGCTCTGAGAGTCGTGAAGACTGTGGCTCAGATGGATTCGACATACCTGTGGCTGCCACTGTTTGCTGGGTCATTGCCCAGTCTCTGGCCTTGCAGACCCAGGATGATGCCTCCCTCTGCAGGAAACTGACCCTTAGGAAGTGTTTTTTGGGCTGCAAGCAACTCATCCAGCGGTTCCTCTCCCATCCTGGAATGCAGTGTCTACCTTGTGAGGGATATCTTAGTTTCCTTGGGCATCAGTGACCTGTCCAGGGCCACTGTTTCTGTTCTCAGACCCCTTAGCCCAAGCTCTGACAGATTTCTTATCACTACAGCCTCTTCCTCCTGCCCTGTGTCCACTGCCCACCTTGTCCTTGAACTTGGGAGGCAGCAGGACTCTTCTTGAAACATTTGCCAATACTCAGGTCACAGCTAAGAGGCTGAAAGACCACGCAGGGCATTTAGTATTCTCATGGAATTGGGAGAGTTCAGTACCTGACAAGGTGCAGGGTTCTGGGGAAAGACCCAGGCTTTCAGTTTAGAACACTGAATATAAGTGAAGGGATACTCACTAGGATGAAGAGAAACCCATAAATAAGTCTGAAACCCTGGATCTGGGTGTGATGGCTCATGCCTGCAATCCCAGCATTTTGGGACTTCTAAGTGGGAGAATTGCTTGAGCCCAGGAGTTCAAGACCAGCCTAGGCAACATAGTGAAAACTCATCTCTACAGGAAAATAAAAAATTATCCAGGTGTGATGTTGTGTGTCCATAGTCCCAGCCACTTGGGAGGCTGAGGTGGGAGGATCACCTGAACCCAACAGTTCAAGGCTGCAGTGAGCCATGATCTTGCCACTGCACCCCAGTCTGAGTGACAGAGGAAGACCCCCTTTAATAAAAGACTGAAGCCCTCTTTTCATATGATCTGTGCACGGCATAACTGCCTACCAGAACAAAAGTTGTTCTCCTCTGGAGCCTGGTAACATCAACAGAGATTCAAATAATCTTACAAATTTTCATACACAAAGTCTGGCATTTCATCAAAAATTACTAGGCATGCTAGAAGGCAAGCCCAATTGACCAAAGGAAAAAGAGAGGAAAAAAAATATCAAACAATAGACTGGATGTTGTAGCTCGTTCCTATAATTCCAGCACTTTGGGAGGCAAAGGTGAGAGAATTGGATTTAAGATCAACCTGGGCAACTTGGCAAGACCTCATCTCTACAATAAATCAAAAAATTAACCGGGCATGATGGCACATGCCTGTAGTTCCAGCTACTTGGAAGACTGAGGTGGAAGGATCTCCTGAACCCAGTAGGTTGAGGCTGCGGTGGCCATGAGCATGCCACTGCACTCTAGCCTTGGTGACAGAGTTAGACTCCAACTCAAAAAAAAAAGAAAGAAAGAAAAAATCAAACAATAGAAATAGACCCACAGGAGATCTAGATATTAGAATTATCAAGCATGGATTTAAAGTAATTGTGAATAATTTGTTCAAGAAAATAGAAGAAAAGGTGGAGAATTTCAAGGATAAACTGGTTTCTATGATAAAATATCAAGACACAATTCTAGAAATGAAGAATACAATAACTGAAATTAAAACATAATAGATTATTAGTTTAACAGCATATTCTAAAAAACCAAAGAGATGTATAGTGAAAGAAGGCAAATGAGGAAATATTGAGACTGAGCCCAGAGAGGGAAAACAATAAAAATAAGAAGAGTGGAGCAGTATGTATAAAGAACGTGGTGAATACATTGATAAAGGACACTAACCTATGGATGCACTAAGCATTTAAGACTCTTTTGCAAGGTAAACAAAGAAAGCCATTCCTGGACACAGTGGAGTTGAAATGCAAAGACAGAAAATTCTAAAATCAGTCAGAGAGAAAAGCACATGTTGCCTTCAATGAAGCAACAGTAGTATCTACAGGTGACTCCCTAGTAGAAATTGTGCAAGACAGGACAATGGAATGAAATCTTCACCATCTGAAAGAAAGTGAGCAATGACTGAGAATTCTACATTGGTGACGAATATCCTGAAAAATGAGGACAGAACAAGCAGTCACTGAGAGGATGTGTCACCAGCAGGAACTGTAAACAAGAAAATACTAAAAGAGCTTGAAGACAGAAAGAACATGATCACAGATGGAAGCAGGAAAATTAATAAGGTAATGAAGTGTTACAGAAGAAGGGCACACGTGGGAAAATAAAGATGAATATAAAATGTCTTGTTAGTTGTAAAACATTTATAGAAATAAAATGTATGGCAATAAGATCACAAGTCAAAAGGGGGTTACATGGAGTAGAAGTGGTCTAAGCACACTGTATTGTCTTGGGAGTACTATGATATATAATTTACATTACACCTTAAAATGTCACAGATTCATGTTGTAATTTCCACAAGAATAGGAGCAGAATATACAACTAAGTTGGAAGTAGATGAGTGCCAAGGGTTGAAGAGCCTTCCCAAAACTTACATCCACCCAGAACCTCACAATGTCTTTGCAGATGTAAGTGGTTAAGACAAGGTCATACTGGATCATAGTGAGACATAAATTCAATGTCTAATGCCTTTATAAGAGAAAAGAAAGAGAAATTCAGACTCACACACAAAGGGAAGAAGACCATGTGACAAGAGAGGCAGAGATTAGGGTAAGGTAGCTACAAGCAAAAGGATGCCAAGGTTTTCTGGGAGCTACCTGAAGCTAGAATAGGTGAAGAAATATTCTCCCCTAGGCTCAGAGAAAACAAAGCACTTGCTGACACCCTAATTTAAAAGTTTTAGCTTCCAGAACCAGGAGAGAATAAATCTCCACTGTTTTAAGTTACCCTATTTGTGATAATATGCTAAGGAACCCAAGTGTTGGGGAAAGAATGGCCTGAGACCAAGGTTGTCCAGGGACTCCACCAGTGAGCAAGGCTTCTGGAACCCCCAGGACCTGGAAGGATGATGGGACAGCAGAACATGCAACAAGGTGGACAGGAGCTTCAAGGGGTCATGTGCAAGAGCCCTCAAGTCCCCCACAGTTGCTGATGTAGAGTTCAGAGGGGCCCAGCCCCCCAGAGCAAGGACAGGCTCATCCTGCTCCTCCCTCCCCAGTGAGCCACAATCATCAGAGTCACTGTCGGGCAGTAAAGGTTTTATTGAAGTTCAGAGGCAGAAAGTGACATTTCTGAGTACACATCAGGGGTCAGCAGGGCCAACCCTGACCAGCGAATGATGAGACTTGGAGCCAGGAAGTGCTCCATGGAGCTGCCAGGGCTTCCATGGTCTGAGATCAGGGGAGAAGCAAGTGGGCATCTCAGGTCCCAGACATGGTGGGCTGTGCGTGGGAAGGGTCTTTATCTGAGGTTGAGTTGTGCCGGAGGCTTCCAAGTACAGGCAGGGAGGGAGACTTGAACTTGGTTGGCCCTGCAGACTGTGCCCATCAGAACATATGTCTGCAGAGGACTCAGCAGGCTGGGCGGGAGCAGCTGGGCTGGCAGGAAGAGATGGGGGCACAGCAGGAGGAGGCGGGAACGCAGCAGGCAGGTCTGCACACGGGGCGGCAGAGGAGGGACACAGAGGAGGCTGGGCGGCAACAGCTGGGCTGGCAGGAGGAGGCAGGGGCACAGCAGCAGGGGACAGGCACACAGCAGGCGGGCCTGCACACGGGGTGGCAGAGGAGGGATACGCAGGAGGAAGGTCTGCAGCAGGAGGAGGGGCAGCAACTCGGCTGGCAGCTAGACTGCCGGCAGCACGAAGAGGAAGCCCCAGAGCAGGTGGGCACACAGCAGACAGGCTTGCAGGACACGGTCTTGCAGCACACGGGCACACAGCAGGGCTGCTGGCAGGGGGAAGAGGTACAGCAAGAGGGCTGGCAGCTAGACTGCTGGCAGCAGGAAGAGGATGCTCCAGAGCAGATGGGCCCACAGCAGACAGGCTTGCAGCAGATGAGCTTGCAGCAGACAGGAACACAGCAAGCTGGCTGGCAGCTAGACTGCTGGCAGCATGAGGGCGTGCAGGAGCTGGTGCAGGCTGACTGGCAGGGGCTGGACGCACAGCTCACTGGGGTGCAGATCAGGCTCAGGCAGGGGGCTGGGGCGCAGCAGCTGGGGGCACAGCAGGGGGGCTCGCAGCAGCTCTCTGGACAGTCGTCCACCTGCCAGGACTCGGAGCCAGAGTCACAGGACCCGGGAAGGCAGACCCGGCTGCCATAGCTCAGGTTGCTGGAGCAGACGGACATGGTGGATGCGGCCATGCTGAGGGTTGAGCTGGGAGAGGGTGCGAGTGAGTGAGGGACAGAGTGAGTTAGGGAATGAAGGTGTGAGTGAGAGAGTGAGGGTGCGAGGTGCTCTGGGCAGTCGGGCTTTTATACCTGGCCCAGGTATGTGTTGTTCTAGCCAGAGGCTCCACAAGCTTCCCCTTTCCTTGTTTATGTTTTGAACTGGATCCCAGGAGCCCTTATTAATTCTGGTCTGTTTACACAAGTGTTTGCTGAGCCTGTGAAATGCATGGTTAGGGTTGAGGGCTGTGTTGCTGCCCTGACCCCTAAGCAAACATCTCAGGGAACACCCATCTTCCTGGAGCCCTGCCAGCCACAGCCCATCTGCCAAGCTCTCTCTCTGTCTTGTTCAGGTGAGGAGACTTGTATCCCCCGTCTCTGTTCCTGGACCACATGGAGCTGGAAGTCCTGACAGAGTGAGGCCCCTCATTATGAGAGCTGCTCACCAACTGTAGATGCACCTCAGAAAGAAAGGAAGTGTGGAGGTTGGATAGACCAGCTAGAGAGAAAAGGGGCTAGTGGGAAGATCGACAAAGTGTCTCACACACACCACACAATGACAGATACGGAATATGTCAACAAATACCAAAGAGAACCATGATTCTTGAGGAACTTCCAATGTTCATCCAAAGGATTCCAGAAAGAGAGCAGCAGAAGGTAGAAACAGGAGAGCACGTCCCAGAGCTGAAGGGACACATGGATCTTCAAATTTGACATTTGACCAAACATGGGATAATATGCAGCAGTGCCTTTTCTTCCATTCCTGATATTGATAATTTTGTCTTTATCTTTTCCCAGTGAGTTTAGCTAGGTGGTAACTAGATTTATCTTTTGAATAAACAAGCATTAGTTTCATTTATTTTCACATTGTTTGCAACTTTCCACTTAATTGGTTTGTCCTTTGATCTTTATTATTTAATACTTTATGCCTGCTTTGGGCTTAGTTTAATCTTATTTTTCCACTAAATATTTTAGCTTATTCATGTCATTACATTTAAAGTGTATGTCTTGCAGGAAGCATAACTAGAATTAGTTATTTTATCCAATCTGACAGCCTCTGTTCCTTCTTCTCTCTTCTTCTTTGGGAACTCCAACTACACATATATGAGGTTACTTGAAATTTTCCATAGCTCACTAATGCTTTGTTTGGTTATTTTTCTTCTCTGTGTTTCATATTAGAGAGTTTCTATTGCTTTGTCTTCAAGTTCACTTTATTTTTCTTCTGCAGTGTTTATTTGGCTGTTAATCTCATCCAGTGTTATTTCTACCCCAGGCATCACAGTTTTCCTCTCTAGATGTTCTATTTGTGTTATTAAAAAGATCTTTCTCACCTTTGTTTAATATGGTTGATCTTTCTCTAACTTCTTGAACATATGGGATGGAGTTATGACTCTTCAATGTCCATGCTTACTAATTCTATGATCTGCAACAATCTGGGTTGTTTTCAATTGGTTTTATTCTAAGTATGTGTTATGTTTTCCTAGTTCCTTGAATGTCTAATAATTTATGAGTGGATACCCAACATGGTGAATTTTACCTTGTTGGGTGCTAATCTGGGTTGTTTTCAATTGGTTTTATTCTAAGTATGGGTTATGTTTTCCTAGTTCCTTGAATGTCTAATAATTTATGAGTGGATACCCAACATGGTAAATTTTACCTTGTTGGGTGCTGAACATTTTGTATCCCTAAGAATATTGTTCTAGAGCTCTGTTCTAGGAGGCAGTTCAGTTGCTTGGGAAGTTTATTCCTTTGAGTCTTGTATATAAGTTTTGTTAGGCAGCACTAGACCAATAGTTACTCTAGGGCTAACTATACACCCACTACTCAGTTACCTACCAAATGTCTGGAGCATGCTAGCATTTCCTACAATGGCAGGTAGGAGCAAGCACTGTACCTGGCTCTGCTGGATCTGGGGGTTATTTTCATCTATGTTCATTGGCCTCCCCAATTTCAGTCCCATGCACATTTACTGTTCACTACTCAAGAGAACACATAAGGGGAATGCTCTGTGGGTGTAGAGAGAACTCTCACTGCAGCTTTGCCTCTGTAGTTCTCTGTCCTAGGAACACTGGCTGCTCTGGTCTCTCCCAATGCCAAATTTATCACTGTAACTTGGGCTTCTCCTTCAGCACCATGGCCTGGAACCTTTCTCTAGGCAGAGAAGAGGGACAACTCTGAGATTCCATGCTTGTGTTCCTCTAGCAGGGAAGCCTCTGCTGTACTGCCTCAGGCCCAAGAGCCAAACATGTGTTCCATGATCTTGTTAAATGTTTTAGGTGACCCAGGTGAGAGGGTCAATCAAACCCCTCTGACTCCATCAAGGTTGGAAGTGAATTCTCTGTTCTTCTCACCTTTGTTTCTACTCCTAGTTGGCCTTCTGCCCTGGAAGGAAGCCCTGTGGTGGGTTCATTTCTAGAGTTCACAATAGCTGAAGTATTTCAGCTCTGTAAGACTTTCTTCCTCAGGCCCTGTATTCAGTGGCTGATGGATTGGTGGACCCTGCCCGGCCCAGTGGCTGTTCACACCCTGGCCTCACTTCCAGGAGTCCTGGGTTTCTGTACCCAGGCCACCGCTCCTTCAGTGTTCCACTCAGTGTCCTCCTGCACAGACCTCAGCTCCCAGCTTCCGATCCCTTCCCACTTGCATTTGGAACTTTGGGTGCTGTATTGTCATTTAATTTTGTCTTAAATGGAACTTATGGGTTTTTGTTTTTCTATTTGGTAAATCTGCCTGTTTTTATTCAAGATTTAAGGTGACTAAAATGCCTCAGGCAGCACAATTTTCCAGAATCCCCGAATATTCCTTCTTGATTCTAGTAGATGAAAGCTCACAGCAAAATGGAAATAGAAAGACTTGGTATAAACATAAAAACTATAGGCTGGGTGTGGCGGCTCATACCTATACTCCCAACACTTTGGGAGGCCAAGAAGAGGGAATTACCTGAGCCCACGGGTTCAAGACCAGCCTGGGCAACTAGGCAAGACCTCATCTCTTCAATAAATCAAAAGATCAACCAGGTGTGGTAACACATGCCTGTAGTTCCAGCTACTTGGAAGGCTGAGGTGGAAGGATCACCTGAGCCCAGTAGGTTGAGGCTGCAGCGACTGTGAGTGTGCCTCTGCACTCCAGCCTGTGTGACAGAGTGAGATTCCAACCCAAAAAAACACATAAATAAAAAAAAAGTTATCTACTTAAGATCCACAGCAAACACCATGTTTAGTGGTGAGCCTTGGAAGCATTTTCATGACAATCGGGCAATCAATGATGCATATAGTTCTATTCACATCATTCTGGGTGTTTATAGTAGAGTGGAAAAAGAAAAATGTAGCATAAATGCGAATTATAAAGACTGGAAATAAAAAGTTCAGTTCTCACTATTTTCAGAAGATGAGTTCATCTGCACACAAAATCCAAGAAAACCAACTGACAAACTGAAAGAATTAAGAAAAGAATTAAGAAAAGAATTTACAATGGAGCTAAAAATATTCCTTTATACTAAGACTATATATATCTATAAAACATTATAGAAATATTACCTATAACATATATGCTAAGATAACATAAGAGCAAAACTCTTCCCATTCACACTAGCAAAACATCCCTATGAAATCCCAAGGATTGAGGAGTGGAAGTGGGGTGATGAAGAGACTCTCTTTTTCCTGGTACTTACTTTCGTTGCAAAATAATGGACTTTTTAAAGCAAAACTAACAATGACTGCGGGGTTGGGACAGTGCAGGAGTATGTGCCGTCAATAAACACAGGACACAAGGGCCATTCTACTCACATGTCACTGGTGCAGACATGGAAGCAGCTCATCAGCAATTTCAGTTCCACTGTCTTTTCCAACATATCTCTGGTTTGTTTTTTCCCTTCTTTACCAATTGCTGATCTGCCTATAGAATATAAAAACATTTAATTTTTGAAGCAAAAATTGGGTACAATTACGAGTCAAAATTGCAAACGATTTTGAAGAAATCATCTAGCATTGCAATTTGGTGAATGTCTTTTCTCATTCAAAGTTTCCCTGGTTCTTGGTATCAATGACTTTCAATTAAATCCTGAACATGCTGGGGATGGTGGCTCAAGCTATAATCCCAGTACTTTGGGAGGCCGAGGTGAGAAGATTGCCTGAGCCAACGGTTTAAGAACAGCCTTGGCAACTTGGTGAGACATCATCTCTACAATAAAAATTTTAAAATTAACTAGGCGTGGTAGCACGTAGTTCTGGCTACTTGAAAGGCTGAGGCAAAAGGATTACCTGAGCCCAGTATGTTGTCGCTGGGATGGCAGTGAGTGTGCCACTGCACTCCAGTCTGGGCAATAGAGTGAGACTCCAACTAAAAAAAAAATCCTTGACATGTGGGCACAAAGAAAAAAGAAAAGAAAACCCAAGATATT
Organism: Carlito syrichta; assembly: GCF_000164805.1. Classification (NCBI taxonomy): domain Eukaryota; kingdom Metazoa; phylum Chordata; class Mammalia; order Primates; family Tarsiidae; genus Carlito; species Carlito syrichta. The sequence continues at coordinate 113,906 of NW_007249415.1, read as the reverse complement.
ACTCCAGTAGAAATATGTTAGATTTATGGTCAACCTACAGGAGAAAAAGATAAAATTCTAAGTGGACATACTTTACTATGTAACTGTGAGGCAAAACTTAAAATTACAGTTTTGTACTAAGTAGTCAAAAGCTCAATGTAATCCCAATCAAAATGCCAGCAGGTTTTAAGATAACTTGAAATGCTATCTAAAATTAATTGAGAAAGAGGATAGATACAAGATATAACTAAAATTTTAGAAATAAGAAAAAGTAAGCCGGGCTCGGTGGCTCAGCCTATAATCCCAAGCTTTGAGAGGCCGAGGTGAGTGAATTGCCTGAGCCCGTGGGTTCGAGACCCACCTGGGCAAGTTGGCCAGACCTCATCTCTACAATAAATCAAAAAAATGAGCCGGGCGTGGTAGCGCACGCCTGTAGTTCCAGCTACTCGGAAGGCTGAGGCGGAAGGATCGCCGGAGCCCAGCAGGTCGAGGCTGCGGTGGCCAGGAGCGTGCCTCTGCACTCCAGTCTGGGCGACAGAGTGAGACTCCAACTCAAAGAAATAAAAAATAAAAATAAAATAAAATAAGAAATAGGACAGTGATGCCTGCCTTATCAACAATTAAAACATTTCCAAACCTAAGTGGATAGAACATCCTGGAACGGGTGCTAGGCTAGATCGAGACACACATGGAAGTAAATGGAGATGTCAGAAGCCGACAGCACAGGAACTTTTATAAGATGAAGGAGGGACAGGAAGAATAGACTAGCTTTTTAACAATCGGCTACTGAGGGGTGGGAAAAATGATATTTCAAACCTCACACAAGTCATACTAACAATGGGACGCAAAGCTAAATCCAAACAGTAATATGAGAAAAGTTCTCGCACATTGAGAGGATACGTTCCCAACCTCAAGGCTGTGCTATCAAGAGGCAATGCCTGGTGGAAAATGTGGGACTGCGGGTGATGGACTGAGGATGCCAGCCCTGAATCCACAAGAAAGGCACGAATACAACATAGGGAAGATGAACAGGCCATGTGGAAGGAAACAGTGTGGGTTACATGTACTTAGGACGTGTGGATCCTAGCAACCGTCCAAGTTGGGCCCAGGACCAAGGACAAAGTCAAGAGCTAGTCAGGCTGAGCCAGGGTTGGGTTGGTTCCTGAGCCCCTGACAGGGCAGTGGGCAGCAGTCACTCAGAGATCACGCCTTGAGTCTGTGTTCCTCTTTATTGCATTTTGGCTTCCTATGGCCACGGCAGAGCCACGGGCCCTCAGGCTCCCAGCATGAGGGGCACTATGGGGTGCCTCTCAGCATCCTGGGTGCTGGCGTTCGTCAGCAATGGCTGTCCAGGCAGGATAGTGTCGTGATCTCTGGGGGACCCAGGAAACCTTCAAGGCTGAGGACAGCCCTGTGACCACTCCCCAGTGTAGTGGCGCCTGATACGCTGCTGTTCTTACCGTGTTCCCCAAGGATGACCTTCCTATAGGAAGCTCATGCTTCCTACGTAGACCAAGTATTGCAAAGAGTTTGGCAACCACTGTCCATGTAGGGACACATGGATCATCACTGGGAGCCACGACTCTACATTCCTACACCCCTGCGTGGGCCCTGGTGCTCCCCGTGGAGGACTGAGAAGTGCCCTGACTTCAGGGAATCCTAATAGTATGTAAGTAATGCATCTGTTTCAATCAGGTCATTGATCTCCTATGGACTTGGAGCCACTCCTTTCTCTCTCCCATCATGTTTCTGCTGAACATGAAACCTGCAGGCAGACAGGACACCAGGGAGGGTGACCAGGCCCATAGACTGAAGGGTAGGATGGCCCAGGCAGGACAGCTGGTGGGATCAGGCCAAGGGATTAGGAGAGCCCACAGACCAGGGCATGACTGGGGACACCAGCCTCAGAAAGCCCTGGATACCAGGGCCGGGCAGTAACTGAGCCTTCCTGAGCATAGCTGTGTGTTCCACCTGGTGATCCACCCTGAGGAGTGAGGCCACCATCCCTGTGATTTCTAGGATGAGTCACTCACTCCTAGATGTATACATGGCTGGAGAGAACCACTGCTCTAAATCACAGGTCCCTCATGAGCACGGAGGAAGAGAGAATTGGTGAGCAAGTGAGTTTATTGGGAAGCCCAGGGAGGGGCTGGCAGGTCATGTTGAGGCTAGGTGACCCTCAGCAGAAGACTTTGGGGATGGAAGGTGACAAAAGGCAGGTGGACACCTCCTGGGAGGCAAGAGCTGGGAGGAGAGAGGACAGGGGCTCCTGGGAGCAAAGTGGGAGGTCACATCAGCACAGGGGAGACACGGGGACCCGTCCAGGTTGGGGTAGCACCTAACTCAGGTTGGGACCTGAGCCCGACTGGTCCTGGAGTATGTGCCCATCAGCACATCTGTCCTGAGGAGAGGCTGCAGCAGGCTGGGCGGAAGCATGGAGGGCGGTAGAGAAGGGACATGCAGGAGGCTGGGCAGCAGCAGCTGAACAGAGAGGAGGAGGTGGGGGCAGAGCAGTTGGGAACGGGCACACAGCAGGCAGGCCTGCACACAGGTCGGCAGAGGAGGGACACGCAAGAGGAAGGTCTGCAGCAAGAGGAGGGACAGCAAGCTGGCTGGCAGCTAGACTGTTGGCAACAGGAAAAGGAAGACCCAGAGCAGACAGGTATCCAGCACAGGGGCTTGCAGCACACGGGCATGCAGCGGGGCTGCCGGCAGGGGGAAAAGGAACAGCAAGCTGGCTGGCAGCTAGACTGCTGGCAGCACAAAAAGGAACAGCAAGCTGGCTGGCAGCTAGACTGCTGGCAGCACGAGGGAATGCAGGAGCTGGTGCAGCCTGACTGGCAGGGGCTGGACACACAGCTTACTGGGGTGCAGACCAGGCTCAGGCAAGGGGCTGAGGCACAGCAGCTGGGGGTACAGCAGGAGGGTTCGCAGCAGGTCTCCTGACAATTATCCACCTTCCAGGAGGAGCCAGTGCAAGGGCTGGGGGAGCAGACCCGGCTGCCACAGCTCATGTCACTGGAGCAGACGGATATGGTGGATGCAGCAATAATACAGGTCCTGAAGCAGCATGTGTCAGCCATGATGGGGAGTTGGGGGGGGCAGCTGAAGTGTGTGAGTGGTGGTGTGAGGTGTGAGGTCCTCTGGCTGTTGAGATTTTTTTACCCTGCTGAGTGCATTCTCCTCACAGGAGTCTCATGAGATTTCCCTTTTCTTGTTGGGGCTCAGATTTTGTTTCCTGACAACCCTAATTAGTTTACTTGCTGTGAAGTGTTTGTTGTCACAGCCCCAGGACTTCCGCATGTGACTGGGTGACGATGGGTCACCTGGAGGTGTATTTGTGCCCCAGGAGCAAACACGGTGGTGCAGTGTGTGTTGGTGGAGCTGGAGATGAGTGGGTCATGAACTGGTGTGTCTGGAAAACCTGGCTTCTCTTCCCCCTCTCTTTACTTGTGTATCTTTGGTGTGGTTCTTGTCTTGGGGTATTTTTGCATCAACAAAGGCTCCTCACCTGTCCCGGTCCCCTCTTGCACTGAACGATGGGTGTCGTGGCCAGGAATGCCTCCAGCTCCCACCCTGCCACCTCCACCTGCTCTATCTGCAGACTGGCAGGGTGTCCTCCGCTCGTTCTGGTGCACATCACTCTTGTTGTCCAACCCAGACACTGCTCTTAGGTCTCCTATTTATCTCACTATTACTAAACAACACACACATTCTGTTATTTCTTGCATTTTTAGCTTCAGATATGGTCTGATTTCTTATTATGGAGGAAAGTACTTCCTTCTGTTTATCAGCAGCCCCATGAAAGTTTCCTTTTCTCCCATCCTCAGAAGGCAGTCATCTCTCATATTTGGCTAAATCAGTGTTCATAATGTGTATGGTTTTAATCACGTGAGTATTGTTCATAGCCAAGTGTGTATAGTGAAACCAGATTTTAATTTTCCTACTTGTACATGTGTTATGTGTATTTTTTCCCTCTTGGAGTTAACAATCGCTCCTCTCCAAACTCTCTGACTCATTTATCCTCAAGATTCACTCAAGAGGTTCAGATATAATAACTTATCAGTTTCATTTACTACATGGAACAGCTCTCTTGAAATGCTCTTTCTTCATGGACCAGTGTCTTCTGGTGCACAAGTGCATGGGTGTCCAGGTGCATGGGTGTGCTTTCCCTGTTGTCTTTGGATTTTCCTCATTTGTCTCCTGTGATGAGCCTATTATTTCCTGGATGCCTTGTATTTTTCTTTCTGGGTTTATGTTCTTGTTTTGATGGAGCACATCCTGCAGTAGCTTTTGAAAAATGAGTGTGTGAGAGATTATATATTTTTGAGTCTTAGCATGCCTAAAAATGTCTTTATTCTGCCCTTATGCTTGATTAATATTTAGCTGGATACAATCTTCTGGACTGGGAAGATTTCCCTCTAGAATGTTTTGTGGAACATTTCCAGAGTCTTAAAAGATCTCTTGTGCTGTTTCTCAGTTAACCTCTCCCCTCCCCCACAAGTACTAATCACTGTTCCACCTTCTCTTCACAATGGTTAGGGATGCCTGGTATATGGTCTCTGTTGTTTTAGCTCCCGTTCTTCAGCAAAATGTCTGTGAGAAGCACCACCTTGCTTCATGCATCAGTAGTTCACTCTTTTTTGGGGGGCTGTGCTGTAAGTCATTGCATGAAATCCTACTACGTGTCATTTCTCCATTCTCTTTCCCAATGTTGGAGATTTAGATTGTATCCAAATTCTGGCTGAGATTAGTAGTGCTGTTGTAAAAGTTCTTGTACACTTTTTGGTTGATATATTAGTAGTGCTGTTGTAAAAGTTCTTGTACACTACATGTCATATCTCCATTCTCTTTCCCAATGTTGGAGATTTAGATTGTATCCAAATTCTGGCTGAGATTAGTAGTGCTGTCGGAAAAGTTCTTATACACTTTACTAATTTCTTTTCATCATATACCAAAAAGTAGAATTGCTGGATCATAGATAGTCATATGTTTATTTCAGCATATACTATCCAACAACATTCTGAAGAAATTTACATCCTCACAAGTCAATTTTATGATTCCAGTTATTGTATATACACAATGTGGTCCTGTCAGTCTTTTGATATTTTGTGTATTTTGGAAGGTGTGTAGGAATATCACATAGTTACCATGAGTTGCATATTTCTGATGAGTCAAGCTACTCATTGACCCTTGTTTTCTTGTGAGAGAGCTGTTAAGGTCATTTGCTTGCATTTTTTTTTTTACATTTTTTTATTTTAAAGATGTGGGGTACAATTCAGGGTTAGGTATATAAATATTCATTATGCAGGTACACTTGCTGATGAGGTGTGCCCCTCCCTCCCCTGGCAGTTTCCCACTATTGCCAATCCCTTACTTATAGTATTATGATAATTTGCCTGTGTTTTTAAATGGGTTTATTTGTATTTCTCATTGATTTGTAGACATTTATTATATATTCTGAATATGAATTCTTTATCAAATTTATGCAACAGTGTGTCGGTAAATGTTTAATTATGAACTCTCTGTAAAACATAAACAAAAACCCTGTGTGTCGTCTCTGTCATTGCAATTCTTTCCAATGAAGTTCTTTGGCATTGCAATTTTGCCATAGCTGAGTTCAAGTTCCCAATGTAAAGTTACTGAACAAAGAGCTGGGAAGAGAGAGGTGCATAATCAGCTCCCATGAGCCTGTTAAGAAGGCTTCTGTGTACCACTGGATATGTGAATTGCAAATGGCTCCTCCAAGTCTGGGGCTTAAAAATAAAGTTTAAAACGTACGCATTTAAAAGTTTCCATTTGATGAGTTTTGGGAAAAGTACTCACCCATGTAACCACTTCCACAAACAAGATCTGGAACTTTCCATCATCCCAAATTTTCCAGGTGTACTTTTCACAGTTAATTCCCTTCTGGCCTTGCCCAGGAAACTACAGATCTTTCCTCTGTTTCAAATAGGGTTGTCTTTTCTAGAAGTATATATTACAATTGACCCTTAAACAACATAAGTTTGAACTGTGCAGGCTCACTTACATGAGGACTTTGTTTAATAAATATTTGGAAAATTCTTTGGAGTTTGTGACAATTTGAAAGACAAACCACATAGCCTAAAAGTATTAAAAAATTTAAGTAAAAGTTACATATGTCATGAATGCATAACTTATATGTAGATGCTTGTCTATTTAAAAACATTTACTGCAGCCGGGCTCGGTGGCTCAGCCTGTAATCCTGCGCCTTGGGGGGCTGGGGTGGATTGCCTGAGCCCGTGGATTCAAGACCCGCCTGGGCAACTTGGCGAGACCTCATCTCTACAATAAACCAAAAATTAACCAGGTGTGGTAGTGCGTGCCTGTAGTTCCAGCTACTTGGAAGGCTGAGGCGAAAGGATCGCCGGAGCCCAGCAGGTTGAGGCTGTGGTGGCCGGGAGCAGCCACTGCACTCCAGTCTGGGAGACAGAGTGGGACTCCAACTCAAAAAAAAAAAAATTTACTGCCATAAAATGTGCACAAATTTATTATAAAAAATTAAAATTGATCAAAACTTACACACACAAACACAGCTCACACATGGCACCATTTGCAGTCAGGAGAACTGTAAACAAATATAAAGATGCAGTATTAAATTATAACTGCATAAAATTACTAGTAGAGCATACTGTACTACAGTAGTAATTTTATATGCAAATCCTGTTGCTATTGCGGTGAGCTCAATTGTTGCAAGTATCCACTTAAAATGCCATGTGATAGTCATCATCTCCATGTAAGTAGTTTGTCTCTCTAGGAAATTTTGTATCATACTAATAGTGATCTTTTGTGATTCTCATGTATTTTTTTAAAAACATGTTTAGTACAATGCCAAAAACCTTAAAAACACCCTGAAAACCATACAAAATGCTGCTGGTGGTGCTGAAAGTGATCCCAATAAGCAGACAAAAATCATATTGCAAGAAAAGTTGGCTTTCTTGATACATACCATAGATTGAGTTCTTCAGCTGCAGTTACCACTGTTTCAAGATAAATGAATCCAGTGTAAGGACCATTGAAAAAAAAAGAAAAGGAAATTCGTGATACCAGCACTGCAGATTTTTTTGTGAAATACATTTTTTTAAAAGTTGGAATTTCACTCTATCGCCCAGGCTGGAGTGCAGTGGCATGCTCACAGCCACCACAGCCTTGACCTTCTGAGCTCAGGTGACCTTTCCAGCTCAGCCTTCCAAGTAGCTGTAACTACAGGTGTGCACCACCATCCCTGGCTAATTTTTTAAATTTATTATAGAGATGAGGTCTCGCCATGTTGCCCAGGCTGGTCTCTAACCTGTGGGCTCAGGCAATACTCTTACCTTGGCTTCCCAAAGTACTGGAACTATAGGTGTGAGCCACTGCACCCAGCCGTGAAATACACTTTTCTTTTGTATTGAAAATGCAGCTTTCATGTGGGTGCAGGACTGATATAAGAAAAGCATACCTGTAGACTCTAATAGCATTCATGAAAAAGTGAAGTCATTATGTGGCAACTTAAAGTCAAAGGAAGGTGATGGATCTAAAGCTGGAGAACTTAATGCCAGCAAAGCCTGGTTTGATCATTTTAGAAAGAGCTTCGGCTTAAAAAGTGTCCAGATAACAGGAGAAACAGCTCCTGCTGACCAAAAGACAGCACCGTTCCCAGATGTCATTATGAAAATCATGGAGGAAAAAGGATATCTACTTGAAGAGGTGTCTAATGCAGACAAAAGTGCCCTATTTTGGGGGGAAATTTCCACAAAATATTTTTATTAGTAAGGAAGATAAGAGAGCACTAGGATTTAAGACAGGCAGGGATAGGTTAACTGTACTATTTTGTGCAAATTCAGTTGGGTTTATAATCAGGACTGCCCATTTGTATAACACTTCTAACCCCTGATCCTTGAAGGGAGAAGATCAATACCAGCTGCCAGTCTCTTGGCTGTACAACAAGAAGGCCTGGACAATGAGAACACCTTTTCTGGATTGGTTCCATTGATGCTTTGACTCTGAAGTCAGAAAGTACCTGGAATTGTCCTTTAAAGTTTGTCTGATATTAAGCAATTCCCTTGCTGCCCAAAACCTCATAAATTCAACACTGAAGATGTCAAAATGGTCTACTTGCCCCCTAACTACGTGTCCCTAATTATGTCTCTAGATCAGGGGTTTGTGAGGACCTTTAGGTTCATTATATACAGTACTCTGTGGAAAAGACTATCAACACTGTGGAAGAGAATCCTGATGGATAGGACATCATGAAAGTCTGGAAGGATTACACCATTGGAGATGCCACTGTTATTGAGAAAGCTGTGAAAGCCATCAGGCCCCAAACAATAAATTCCTTCTGGAGAAAACTGTGTCTAGATGTTGCACACAACTTCATAGGGTTTACAGCAGAGTTAGTCAAGGAACTCATGAAGGAGATTATAGCTATGGCAAAAAAGGTAAGGGGGATGTTGAATGTTTCAAGATATGGAGCTTGAAGAAATTAAAGAGACATCATAACAGACATCACACCAGAGGAATTACCAGAAGATGATTTGATGGATCTGAGGGCCTAACCAGTGCCAGGTGAGGAGGAAGTAGACATAGAAGAAGCAGTGCCAGAAAACAAACTGACACTAGAAAATCTGGCCAGAGGGTTTCGATTATTCAGGACTGCTTCTGACTTCTTTTACAACGTGAACCTTTCTATAATACAGGCACTGAAACCAAAGAATAATTGGTATTGCATAGAAACAATTTTAGAGAAATGAAATAGCAAAAATCAGACAGAAATTATAACATGTTTTCATAAAGTTACACTGAATGTGCCTGCCTCTCCTGCCCCCGCTTCCACTTCCTCCACCTCTCTTGCTTCTGATACCCCTGAGGCAGCAAGACAAAGCCCCACACTTCTCAGTCTCCTCAATGTGAAAATGATAAGGATGAAAATTCCTATGATGATTCACTTCCACTTAATGAATTATGAATCTATTGTCTCTTCCTTATGATTTTCTTAATAACATTTTCTTTTCTCTATCTTTGATGCTAGAATACAGTGTATAATACATGTAACATATAAAATACGTGTTAATCAGCTGTCTATGTTATCAGTAGGGCACCCAGTCAATAGTAGGCTATTAGTAGTCACGTTTTTGAGGAGTCAAAAGTTACACATGGATTTTTTATTCCCAAAGAGGGAGTCTGTGCCCTTAAACCTGTGTTGTTCAAGGGCCAACCATATATATTCTTTGGGTCTGGCATATATAATTACATATCTCCATGTTATTGCATGCATCAATGTTTTGTTCCTTTTTGTATTAAGCAGTATTTCATTGTGTGGATATAGCACAATCTGTTAATCCATTCAACTGTTGATTGACATATGCCTAGAACTGACAAAAAGCTCTTTGAACATTTGTGGACAATCTTTGTATGGGCATCTGGCTTCATTTCTCTTGGGTAAATACACAGGGGTGGGATGTTTGGGTCATGTGTAAGTGTACGTTTAATGTCAAAGAGACTACCAAACTGTTTTTCAGAGTGGTTTTACCATTATACATTCCCACCCCAGCAAATGCATGAGACTTCCATATCCCCGCATAATCACTGATTTGGTATTGTTAGTCTTTTAATTTGAGTCATTTAAATGGATATATCATGATGTTAATGATGTCTTTTGAGGAAAAGAAGTTCTTGATTTTAATAAAATCCAATTTATTAATTTATTCTTTATATTTACTCCTGTTTCCCAATAACTTGCCACCCCAATATCATGAAGACATTCTCCTATGTATTCTTCTAGATCTTTATTATTTTTATTTTATTTGTTGCTCTTTTAAATTTATTTATTTTAAATGGACAAATAATAGTTGTGTATATTTGTGGGGTATTATGTGATGTTTTGATCTATCTATACATTGTAGAAAGATTAAATCAAGGTAATTAGCATATCTATCATCTCACCAATTTACCTTTTTTGTGGTGAGAACACTAAAAACTTATTTTTTAATCGATTTTGAAAATACAATAGTATATTAACTGTGGTCGCCATGTAGTGCAATAGATCACTAAAACATTTCTCCAGTCTGAAACTTGTTACCCTGGTCCTGAATTATCACTTGGTTCCCTTTTATTATTATCCCTCTTTTCTCCTCCAACCCAACCACTGTCTCTGGTAGCCACCTTTCTGGTCTCTGTTTTTATGGGATTGATTTTTAAGATCCCATGTGTAAGTGAGATAATACAATATTTGTCATTATCTGTCTGGCTTATTTCACTTAGCATAACGTCCTCCAGGACAATCATATGGCTGAATGTATTCCAATTCGCATGTTTTAATCCATTCATCTGTTGATAGACACTTAAGTTGCTTTCATATCTTAGCTATTGTGAATATTGCTGTGGCAAACATGGAAGGACAGATATCTCTTCAACAGGATAACTTTAGTTCCTTTTAAATAAATGCCCAGCAGAGAAATTGCTGGGTCACATGGGAGTTCTATTTTTAGTTTTTTGTGGAGCTGCCATCCTATTTTCTTAAATGACTGTATTAATGTTCCCATCAACAATGCACCAACTTTCCTCTTCTCCACGTTTTTACCAATGGTTACTATCATTAGACTTTTTGATAAGAGCCATTCTAACAGGAGTGAAATGATATCTCACTGTGGTTTTAATTTGTGTTTTCCTGATGATTAGTGATGTTGCATATTTTTAATAAATATACCTGGTAGCCATTCGAATGGCTTTTTTTTTCTTTTTTTCTTTTTGAGAAATGTTTGTTTAGGTCTTTTGCTTACTTTTAAATTGGCTTATTTATTTTCTTGCTGTTGAAGTTATTTATATTTTCTGAATATTAGCCCCTTATCAGATATGTGGTCTGCAAATATTTTCTTCTAATCAGTGGGTTGTCTCTTCACTCTGTTGTTTCCTTTGCTGTGCAGAAGGTTGTTAGTTTATTGTAATCCTATTAGTAGATTTTTGTTTGTGTTGCCTGGACTTGTAGAGTCCTACTCAAGAAATCATTGCCCAGACCAATATTGTAGAACATTTTCCCTGTGCTTCCTTCTAGGAGTTTCATGATTTCAGGTCTTATATTTAAATGTTTTACCTGTTTTGAATTAATTTTTGCATATGATGTGAAATAAAGGTCTAATTTTATTCTTCTGCATGTGGGTTTTCAGTTTTCTTCAATTTACTGAAGAGATTTTTCCCCATTGTGTGTTCTCGGCACCTTTGTCAAAAGTCAATTGACAATAAATACTTGGGTTTATTTCTGGGTTTTCTATTCTGTTCTATTGGGCAGTAAGTCTATTTTTATGCCAGTATCATGCTATTTTGATTACAACTGCTTTATATTTTTGAAATCGGGAGGTGTAATTTCTCTAATTTTATTCTTTTTGCTTAAGATTGCTTTGAATCTTCAGTCTTTTGTGCTTCCATATGAATTTTAGGATTGTTCATTTTGCTTTTTTTGTACAATTATATTGGTATTGATAGGGATTGCGTTGAATCTGTAGATAACTTTAGGAAGTATCTATATTTTAATAATATTAATTATTTCAATCCATGAACATGAGATATCTTTCCATTTGTGTCTTCTTCCATTTATTTCATCAATGTTTTATAGTTTCAGTGTATAGATCTTTTACCTCCTTGATTAAATTTCTTTCTAAATATTTTTGGAGGATATTGTAAATGAGATTGTTTTCTTAATTTTGGGGATCATTGTTACCATATAGAAATGTTATTAATTTTTGTATGTTGATTTTGTTACCTGCAACTTTATTGAATTTATTTATTAGTGATAGCATTTTTGAGTGGAGTCTTTACAAGAAAAGAAAACTACAGGCCAATATCTTTGATGTATATAGATGCAAACATCTTTTAAAAATACTAGCAAACTGAATTCAACAGCACATTGAAAAGATAACTCACTATGATCAGGTGAATTCATCTTAGGGATACCAAGATGGTTCAACATACATAAACCAATACATGTGATACATGTGAAGGATAAATATCACATGAGCATCTCAATAGATGCAGAGAAAGAATTTGACAAAATTCGATGTCACTCGTAATTAAAACTCTCAACAAAATAGGTATAACAGAAATGTACATAATGAAGACTATAAATGACAAGCCCACAGCTGATATTATACTCAGTGGTGAAAAGTTGAAAGCTCTTTCTCTAAGATCAGGAACAAGATGAGGGTTTCCACTCTCTACATTTCTATTCTACATAGTGCTGGAAGTTCTAGTAGCCTGAGAAACTAGGCAAGAAAAAGAAATAAAAGATATTCAAATAGGAAAGAAAGAAGGGAAATTGTTTTCTGATGACATGATCATATATAGAGCGCTTTATTACTTTATCTTTCACAATTAGGTCTATGGTACACCTCTTAATTTTTGTGTATGGTATCTTGATTATTGATGAGGCTGACCATCTTGTCATATAGTATTGGCCATTGGAATCCATTCCTATAATTGTATATTTTCATCTCTTTTGTTAATTTATTTTTATGTTTTCTTTATAAACTCTGAATTAAAATTCTTTGTTAGTTACATGCTATTAGAGAAGGCAATCGATGCTAGTTTCAGAAACAAATAAAAGCTGACATCTCAACAGCTTAAAACTTCTCTCCTCCTCATGGCACTGTACAAGGCATAGTGGTACTCCCCTCCCCCACTTCATAGACCCTTTCTCTGGCCCGTGAGCCTCCAAGATACCCTTGAAGGGAAGAGAGGCAGAAAGACCTTGAAGGTGGCATGAAGGTAGCAGGCATCTCTCTGTGCACTTTTAATTGATAGAAACTCATCATGTTGCCCTAACTAACTGCAGCAGACCGAACCTTGTGACCTATGTGCCCAAGGTAGAGACAGTGAGCCCAGCAGACTCCACCATGATGCCCCACAGATGGCTTCTCCCAGGGCAGACTTGATCATAACTTTGGTTGTGCTTGTGCTTTTGTATGCATGTGTTATATGAGGGAGAACCCAAACAAAACAAAATTCTTTTTTGGAGGGCGGGCCCCTTGTACAGTACAGGCTTCCCTCACCAGGTAAATGTTCTAGGAACCCATCAGTATCAGTATACCATCTAGCATTGTTGTGAGAGGCTACATTTGACTACAGTGAATTTTGGGGAGAGATTCTTTCAGTGTGTGTGCCTATTTCCTGATGGGTGATTTATGAGTGCACCTGCCCACAACTGTGCTGAGTGTTCAGCAGTTTTTGACCAAAAAACTGGCATGACCCCCGTGTCCCGCCTTCCCTATTCACCAGATCTCACCCCAAGTGATTTTTTGTTTGTTTGTTTGTTTCCCTGGGCGAAAAAAATCCTCAAAAGAAAACTTATTGTTGATGTGGAAGAGGTGAAACAAAAAACAGAAGCACTAAAAGGCATCAAAATTGATGAGTTCAAAATCTGTTTTGAGCAATGGAAAAAGCATCTTAATAGGTATCTTGCATCAAACAGAGAGTACTTTGAAGGTGACTGAAGTTTAAATGTAAGAATAAATGCATAATTTTTTATAAATAAATTCTGTTTTGGGGGTGGGTCTCCCCTTCATATATTTTGTGCATTTTACTGCATTCAAGATAGTATTTCCTCTAATGATTTGTGCATTTTGCATTTTGTGTGAGAAATCTGTCCTTCCACCAAGGATGGCAGTAGGCATTGATGTTCGGTGGTGGGTAGTGAATGCATGGGTGACAAGAGGTGGTTTTAGCGTCTATGGTGTGGTCAAGAACAGACAACCCCTAGGAGAATGCCACTTTCCCCAGTCCCCCCTGTGGGTGATGTGTCTTCTGTTGGAAACACCTGCATGTGGTTCTGACATTCCACCCACTGCAATTGGAAAGGAACTTGATGTTTCTCCCACACATGACTCGCCTTCCCTGACGTTCACGCAGGGATGTGAGCATCAACGGACCCCCTGGAAGTTGGGTGGGGGTGTTTGCACAGACAGGTCAGATGCCAGGATGCTTGGATATGTCCCAGGGGAGGAGCTGAGAGCAGAATTCACAGAGGAGGCCGTGCAGGCTTCCCCAAGCAAGTTCTCTTTGTTTTACTATCTGTGGACTCAGGTGCCAGGCACTCTGGGGGTTCACCATGAAGTCCCTCTGTCACTGGAGAGGCAGAGAGAGCCATGAGGAAACCTTGGCTCACCCCTTTTGCATAGGATAGGGGGCTGAGTGCTGGGCAGGGGCTCTGTTTCCTGTTGGACTGTGCTCTAGACTAGCACCAAGGCTTGAGGCCATGGCCTCTATGGATACCCATTCCATGAGGCAGAGGCAGCTATCTCAAGCATAGAACACCCCTTCTCCTTGTGAGACTAGGGCATCCAGGCCTCAGAATGGCTTCCTTCTCTGCCTCCACCTTCTCCTGAGCAGGAGACAGAGGAAGTGTGACCAGACGTGTACCTGTCCTAGGACAGCATTGTCCTCATTGGGGAAGGGCAGCCTGGCCTGTGTCAGGGGACCCGAGACCATCCCAGGGTTGGGAATTCACTGAGAAGACAAGGGTCGGGCAGGTCATAGTTCTTGTGGCTGTTTTGTGAGAGGACGCAACAAAACCAGCAAAGGGAAAAGTCACGCGGAAGTCCAAGTCTAGGTGAAACCAGGCACAGGTTCGTGGAATCTCTTGGACGAAGGTCACGCAGAACACATCTAATCACTCCACATGCAGCTGCAACAATTGTGTGTGAGATGTTGTCTACCGGGGAGCATGTTAGCAACTCCACGCCCAGGGTTGTCACTGGGGGCTGGACACACAGGCACTTTCCAGGGATGTGCCAAAATTCCACATGCCCAGAGGGATTGCAGGTGTTCTGCATACACTGCATTGTTTATACAGACAGTTGAGACCCAGTGAGGCTGGTGGTGGGAGCCCTCCTGACATCCAAGTGCCTGGATGCCAGCCCAGGGCCAGCCTTGCTAGCAGGGCTCAGGATGGCTGTCCCTAGCCTGCTGTGGGCACTTTTCATGTGCAGGGTCTGTGTGGTTCACCTTGTGAAGCTGGGTGACATCCATTTCAGGGGTGTCACATGAAGGGTGGCCCTCACCAGGGTGGGTCCCACTGTCGGGCCACTCACCCTTTGTGTCCCTGAACATGTGTCTGTCGCTTGGTTATACGTGTGTGGGAGTGGTGCAGGGCTTCCTGGATGTGGTGGCCTGTGGGAGGAGCCCAGGACCAAGTGTAGGTGGGGACCACCAGGCTGTGAACAGAAATGAATTCTGGTCATGTTTTTCAGGAAAAGCATTTATTGGAAGGGTGTGACATGCTCCCAGAGTCAGGGAGGATAGAGAAAGAGGCTCAGACCCAAGAGAGAGCCAGGGCCACACCAGGGGCCGGGATGCAGAATCATTCACAGGCCCAGCTGAGACAGCAAAGAGAAGCCAGCTCCAAATATGTCTCCTCTCTTGCTTCATGGCACGAATGTGCAGTGGCCTCATATGCTCAACTGGCCTCACTCAGGTCACTGCCCACCCGAGGCGGGGAAGCAGGGCTAACTGATGGGGGAGTCAGTACTTGAAGAAATAGCTGAGCTGCTCCCAGGAGGAGCAATGCACACTGGGTGGCCAGGTGACCACTGATGTCCACTACGGAGGCCCAGGACAGGGGACGTGGATGGCCATCATGGATATTAGTAAGAAATACAGGGGTGCTAGTGGCTGTGTGCACTCAAGCGTTGGAGTGATCTTAAAGAGATCATTCAGCAGCTGAACTTCTGGGCCGAGGTGGAACTGCAGCAGGCTGGGCGGGAGCACACAGGGCGGCAGACAAGGGACACGCAGGAGGTTGGGCGGCAGCAGCTGGGCTGGCAGGAGGAGGCAGGGGCACAACAGGAGGGGATGGGCACGCAGCAGGCAGGCTTGCACACGGGGTGGCAGAGGAGGGACACGCAGGAGGAGGGTCTGCAGCAGGAGGAGGTGCAGCAAGTCGGCTGGCAGCTAGACTGCTGGCAGCATGAAGAGGAAGCCCCAGAGCAGGTGGGCACACAGCAGACGGGCTTGCAGCACACAGGCATGCAGCAGGGCTGCTGGCAGGGGGAGGAGGTGCAGCAAGCTGGTTGGCAGCTAGACTGCTGGCAGCATGAAGAGGAAACCACAGAGCGGATAGGCTCACAGCAGACAGGCTTGCAACATACAGGCTTGCAGCAGATGGGCACACAGCAGGCCTGCTGGCAGGGAGAGGAGGTGCAGCAAGAGGGCTGGCAGCTAGACTGCTGGCAGCAGGAAGAGGAAACCTCAGAGCAGATAGGCTTGCAGCAGACAGGCACACAGCAAGCCTGCTGGCAGGGGGAGGAGGGACAGCAAGAAGGCTGGCAGCTAAACTGCTGGCAGCAGGAAGAGGATGCTCCAGAGCAGATGGGCCCACAGCAGACAGGCTTGCAGCAGATGAGCTTGCAGCAGACAGGAACACAGCAAGCTGGCTGGCAACTAGACTGCTGGCAGCCTGAGGGCGTGCAGGAGCTGGTGCAGGCTGACTGGCAGGGGCTGGACGCACAGCTCACTGGGGTGCAGATCAGGCTCAGGCAGGGGGCTGGGGCGCAGCAGCTGGGGGCACAGCAGAGGGGCTCGCAGCAGCTCTCTGGACAGTCATCCACCTGCCAGGACTCGGAGCCAGAGTCACAGGACCCGGGCAGGCAGACCCGGCTGCCGGAGTTCAGGTTGCTGGAGCAGACAGACACGGTGGACGCGGCCATGCTGGGGGTTGAACTGGAAAGGTGAAGTGAATGAGGGAGTGAAGGAGGGTTTGACTGAGTGTGCTCAGTGCTCGAGTCGTGAGCTTTTATATCCCCACTCGTGTTTGTTGTCCCAGACCAGAGGCTCATCCACCTCCCCTTCCTTGTTTGTGTTTAAAGCCTAGGAACTTATTACTACCTGCTTCATGTTGAGTCCTACGAGATGTTGTTGAGCTTGTAAAAGTCCTGAGTGTATTTTTTGTGTCTGGTGACACATCCTCACCTGCCTTTTGCCCCAGAACACAATGCTGCAGTGGACAGGGTATATTTTTGCAAACAGAGTGTCCCCCTGGGGTCTGTGTGACTGTGTGAGTAAGACTCATCTTAATCCCAACCGACCTTGGGCCATCACTCAGACGCTGCTTTCTGGGCTGCTGTGGCTTCTGGAAACCAGGCTAGAGCACCCCCAGTCAAAGATGGCCAGAGAGTGTGACATTCTGGAAGACTCCCTATACTCTCTGGGTGGCACGAAGTCCCCTGGGAGCTTTAGAGCAGGTACACACAGGCCACGGTAGACAGAAACATGGCCCATCTCCCGGTGGGATGGCAGTGGTCTCTGGTGGGCTTCTGCCTCCCACCTGAGTGCCTAGAGAGGCCCCAGATCTCTGGTGTGTCTCTGGTGTGTCCCCACCTTTCCATCTCCACTGGCTGTTATCTCAAACAAACCTGTGGGTCTAAACCCAAACTCTGTGCGTATCTCCTCAGCAAGCAGCAAGCCCCCAATGAGGCTGCCATGAGAAAAGCAGTCATGATTTGTTCTTCCTGTCTACCTTCTTTGTTGTTAACTGTCACCCAGCTAGACAGCTAATCTGAATCTCCCTTCTTTCTGTAAATAAGATCCAGCTGGCCACCAAGTCCTGCTGCTTTTTTCTGCTGAGTGCTCCCTATTCTACCTGATACTTTTTTTTTTAAAGATGGGGTCTTGTTCTGTCACCTAGGCTGGAGCACAGTGTCAAAATCGTGGCCCACTGCAGCCTTGACCTCCAGGGCTCAGACAGTCCTTCCACCTCTGTCTCTTGAGTAGCTGGGATTACAGGTGTGAGCCACCACACCTGGTCAATTTTACCCAATACTTTTACTTCCCAAGCATTGATTTACTCCTGATGCAACAAGTCCCCATGTGCTGGGAACAATACCAGGTGCCCAGAGTGCCAGGTGAAGGAGTCTTAGCCCTCCCTGGGGACCCACCAGCATGGAAGGATCAGCAATGGGTTTGCTGCCCTGCAAGGTCAGTGCTGACCCAGCACAGCGCAGCATGCATGGGGCCCATGTGGCCCCTGCAAAGGTGGGACCGCTTCATGGGCCTCTCTGGTGGGATCTCACACCCAGGTGCATCTCAGTGGTTCAATTTCCCTGCTTCCTGGCTGTCATTTGTCTCTATCTGTGGTTACTCAACTCCTAGGGAACTAAGGAAGAACACAGATGGCCTTGGGAGTTCTAGAAATTCAGTTGCATTGTGGACTGGATTGTCTTCCTTCCTTCCTTTCTTCCTTCCTACCTTCCTTCCTTCCTTCCTTTTGGTAGAGAAGACATCTTGCTATGTTGCCCAGGCTGGTCTCCACCTCATGGTCTCAAGTGATTTTCTGGCCTCAACCTCCCAAAGTACTGGGATTATAGGCATGAGCCACCACTCCCAGCCTATATTTTAAATTATAAAAATAATGTAAATTTGAGCCTGGTCCAGACCCTCCAGAGATACCAAAACTTTTCCTATAGACTAGAAGTATATTGAGAGCAGGAGAGAGAGGGGAGAGAGAGAGAGAGAGAGAGAGAGAGAGAAGAGAGAAGAGAGAGAAAGTCTACTTCCATCTAGACACAGAAGCTAGTACCAGACATATACTGCCACTGGCGACAACTTGAAACAGTTAATAATGTTTTTTAAAAATCCATTTAAGGTTTATGAGCACCGTCCATGAAACTCAACATAATGAAATGGCATTTTCAAGGAGCTGAAAGTAAATCACTGAAAACTTGGAGTTCTAAACCAGGAAGAACATGGTTCAAGGTGACGGTGAAATAAGGCCGACAAAGACGAAGCGGGTTCACCCCAGAGACCCCCCCCAAAGCAAACGTGTCCAGGCAGAATAACCGAAAGATGGACACACAGGAAGGAATTGGAGGGATCTGAAAGAGGAACACTGGGCAAATACGGGTGGTAATTGACGTGCACTCGAATTCAAAGTATCATGATGTGATACATATTATCTTTGTAATGTCTTGGGGGGGCCTAAGGTATGAAAGTAGAAATAAAAAGCTTGAAACATTAGCAATAAGAGATGAGAAGGATAAATGGAGTGAAATTTTTCTAAGGTCTTTGCGTTGCTTTGGAAGCAGTAGAAGTGTTAATGGATGTTAGACTTGGATAACTTGAATAACTTTGAACGCACACTGTCATCTCTAGGGCGATTCCTGAAGGGACAGCAAAAAACTATGTGTAACTAATGATGAGTACAACAGAAGTGGGAAAATGAATAACATAAACAATTGATTAATCCAAAGTAGACACGAACTGATATTTTAAAAGAAACAAAAAATTGGGACAAATTGAAGTTACATGATTAGATGATTGCTATAAACCAAATTATCAGTAATTAAATTAAATATAAAATACTTAAGATATTCCAATTGAATTAAAAACAAAGATTGTTCATCTGGAGAAAAAAACAGAAGACATAACTATGTGCTTCTTCCAAGAGATAGAGCCTAAATACAAGGGAGCAGAAGGGTTGGAAGCACCAAGACGGAAGAAGATACACTGCTCGAACCCTAACTAAAAGCTGGTGTGACTTAGGAGTACTAGATAGATTTTAGAGCAAGAAGCATTATCAGAGATGACAAAAGACATTTGATAAAGTTAACAGAGTCGACTTACAAGGAAGATATAACAATTCTAAATTTGTATATGCCTAATTACATACAGCTTAAAAATATAAACAAAAATAGAGCTTAAAGTAGAAATAGAGAAGGAAAGATCATAGTGGGGACATTAATACACATCTCTTAATAATTGATGGAAAAATAATCTTAGAATGGAAAAGACTATCCTAAGTTGGAAGTTAAACACGAAGCCATAAAAAAATCCTGGTAACTCTAATTATGTAAAAATGTTAAAATTGCACAAGATAAAACATCGTAAGCAAAGTCAAAAGACAAACAACACTATGAGAAACATATTTATCATGCATATTACTGAGAAAGGGCTAATTTACTTAATCTCCAAAGATCTTAAGATCCAAAGATATCCAAGATCAATACCAACAACATAACAGAAAATGAGCAAAGGATACAGAGTGACAATTGAAAGAAATACACGTGGATGTCAAATATGAAAATATGTTAACCCCATTCAAAATGAGAGAAAGCAAATTCAGTGAGGATATGATATCATTTTTCATATATGAAATTAGAAAGGATGAAGGTCCTTAGTGCATCCAGCACAGGTTAGGCAGGGTGTGGCAAGCCCCTCTAGTCATTGTACTGCTGGGCTGTCAATGACCCCATAGCTTTGGTGGGCAGTTTGCTGCTATGTGTTGAAATTCAAAACCTCCTACCTTTGAGCCTGAATAATTAGCAATTTATCCTAGAGATATTTTTGGATAGGTATGGGATGTGTGCAAATGTATCACAGCAGTGAGCTTTCCAGATGGTGAGAGACAGACTCTAGAATGAGCTCATGTCTTCCACCTCCTGGTGTTCATGTACTAGGTGTCCTACCCCTTGAGTGTGGGCAGGGCCTGTGACTTGTATAGACACAAGGCACATGGCGAGGGTAACAGAATGTGCATGATCACATTACCCATAATTGTAACGCCTGTCTTGGAAGGACCCTCCCTCCCTGACTGGCTATGAAAAAACTACCTATTGTGTGCAGTCAATGAAGAGGTCACATGGAAAGAGATGAGGGCAGCCTCTAGTTAACAGCCAGTGGGAAACTGCGGTGTTCATTCTGATAGTCTTCAAGGAACTGAGTTCTGCCAACAACTGTGTAAGCATGGATCCTTCCCAATGAGCACTTTGATGCAGCCCCACAGATAGCTCAGTTTAGTTATACCCAGACTCTAGACCCACAGAAACCGTGAGATAATAAATGTATGTTCCTGTAGCCACCAAGATTGTGATAATCTGTTACGGCAACAGAAAACAAACCCACAGGCCAATGTGGAATTCTATGCAGCTATAAACAGGAAAGAGAGAACTGTATGTAGTCATAGGAAAGAAACTCCAGGGTGAATTAAGTGTTTAAGAAACATAGTAGGTACAATATGACACAATTTGTATTGTTAAAATTTATATACACAGAGACATTACGTGTATGTATATATATGCTATACATAGAGACTGGAGAGATTAGATCAATAGATAGATCAACAGGCAGACACAGTCAGTTCTCACTATTCATAGATTCCATATTTGTGTGTGTTTTTTAAAAAAACTCTCTAACATTTATTTGTTACCCCAAAGCCAATACTTCTGGTGCTTCTGTGGTCATCTGTGGGCATTCACAGAGTGGGGAAAATTTGAGTCTCTTGATTTACACTTTCCCACTGAGGCTGAGCAAGGTGGTGTTTTGCCTTTTGTCTCAGCTCTCATACGATAGACAGGTATCCTTCTTATCGTTTCTTTAGTGCCACCACATTTTCCTCCATTATGCTTGTGACTTTGCTGTTTCAAATGCACCCACAAACAGTCTGAAGTTTTTCCTATGGTTCTGAGCCTATGAAGGCTGCAGCAAGTCTCATGGAGGAAACTCGTGTGTTTGACAAATCTCATTCAGGCTGAGCTGCAGTGCTGTAGGCTGTGAGTTCAGTGTTAGTACAACACCAACAATACAGATGAACTAAGGTGTCTTCAGACAGAATCACACATAAAACAAGTTTAAGTGTTGATCAGTTGGTGACACTGTTGTGACCAGAGGCTCATGGGAAACTTACCCTGTGTTTCCTGTAGGAGCGATGGTCCAGTATTCACTTATTCAGGGTTGGTGGAGACTTTATAGAACAAGACTACCAGAAGCAATGAGAACAGGGGGTGTGTGTGTACATGTGTGTGTATATGGAAGGGGAGACAGAGGAACAGAGAGATGGAGAGAGGTTGAGAGCGGGGAAGTGGGTGAAAGAGTTACTTTCTAAGAAGAGATTTGGGTGGTAGCGGGTGCTGTGGTTGCAGGTGCCAGGGTTGCAAGGAGACCCTTTTCACAGACATATTCGGCATCTTCTCTATTGGCTTCTGTGGATATCTGCTACTTAAATTTAAGGGTAGTAACACTAAGTCGCCTAGCACAGTGACTGTAGTGGGATTGGGAGACTGGACCAGCTGGAGGGCTAGGAGAGTGATGAAGGGCCACATGGGAGGCAGCAGAGCATACAGAGGAGGCGACCTGAGAGGGGACCAGGGCTTGTAACTGACCCAGGCCCAGCACGGATGCTCAGCAGGTTTAGAACTTGGAGCTACAGTTCAGGAGGCTGTCATCAGGCCTGGGCAGGAGGTGAAGAACTCTCGGTTCTCACCCTGGGAGATAGAGTTCTGCTGTCTCCCAAGCTCAAGGACAAGGTCTGTCTGCTCTGGGCAGTGGACACAGGGCAGGAGGCTGAGGCCGTGGTGATGAGAAATCAGCTAGAGCTTGGGCCAAGAGTTCTGGGCACAGTCACAGCTGTCCCTCGCAGCTGTGTGACACTGGGCAGGTCACTGATGTCCCTGGACCCAGGTCATTCCTCACAGGGTAGTCACAGTCCTCCCTCCTAGGATGGGGAAGGCCACGTGGGTGTTTGCACCATGGGAAATACTTCCTAAGGGCCAGCTTCCTCCAGAGGGAGCCATCATCCTGGGCAGCAGGGCCAGGGGCTGGATGACCCAGCAACCAAGGGTGGCCCCAGGCACATGCTACCCACCCAGCCAACAACCCGCACTGCTCCCAGCTGGGACCACACCCCCTATTCTTGCTCCCAAGGGACCACATGGGACAGCTATAGCTAAATAGACAGGACATTTATGAGCTGGATAACATCATGAAAAGCAAACATCCCTGATAACTGCAGGCTATACCCAGCAAGGAAGGGGAGGCTGTGGGGCTGGGACAGCAAGGGCAAGAGCATAAAAAGACCACAGCCCCAGGCTGCACACAGGACTCAGGCTTCGCTCACTCCCTCACTCACTCCTCACTCATACCTCCCCAGCTCACCTCCTGCCCACCACCCAATATGGCCACATCCACCATGTCCACCCATAAGCAGGCCTGCTGGGTGCCCGTCTACTGCAAGCCTGTATGCTATATGCCCAGCCGCTCTTCATGCTGCCAGCAGTCTAACTGCCAGCCAGCTTACTGCACCTCCTTCCCCTGCCATAAACCCTGCTGCGTACCTGTGTGCTACAAGCCCCCGTGCTGTGTGCCTGCCTGCTCTGGGTCTTCCTCTTCCTGCTGCCAGTATTCTAGCTGACAGGCAGCTTTCTGTCCCTCTTCCTGCTGCAGTCCGTCTTCCTGTGTGTCCCTCCTCTGCCGCCCTGTGTGCAGGCCTGTCTGCTGCATGCCCCCACCTCCTCCTGCCTGCCCAACTGCTGCTGCCTGGCCTCCTACTTGTCCCTCCTCTGCGTGCTCCCACCCAGTCTGCTGCAGCTTCTCCTCAAGACAGATGTGTTGACAGGCATGTCCTCCAGGGCCAGTCAGGCTCAGGTCCTGACCTGGGTTAGGAGCTGCCCCAACCTGGACGGGTCCCCATGTCTCCACGGTACTGATGTGACCTCTCTCCTTGCTCCCGGGAGCCCCTGTCCTCCCTCCTCCCAGCTCCTGCCTCCCAGGAGGTGTGTTTGACGAATCTCACTCAGGACCTGCCTTTAGTCACCTCCCATACCCCAGGTCCTCTGCTGCTGATCACCTCGATGTGACCTGCCAGCCAGCTCCTCCCTAGGCTCCCCAATAAACTCACTTGCTCCCTGATTCTCTCTTCCTCTGTGCTCGTGGGGGACCTGCGGTTTAGAGCAGACATTGGTCCCCTCCAACCATGCATACAAAGTCTAGGAGTAAGTGACTCAACCTAGAAATCACAGTGGCCTCACTCCCAGGGGCAGGTCACCAAGGCCAGGCTCAGTCTCCTGCAGGGAAGCTGTCTTATGGGTTCAGGCACCACTGCCTACGAGCCTGGTCACCCTCCCTAGTGTCCTGCATGCCCACGGGTTTTACATTCAGCAAAAACGTGATGGGAGAGAAAGGAGCAGCTCCATGTCCACAGGAGATCCATGACCTGATTGAAACAGATGCATTATTTATACATTATTAGGATTCCCCAAAGCAAAGGTGATGCCCTGGTCCTCCAGGAAGCACCAGGGTCCACGTGGGGGTGTAAGGGCGGTGGAGTCAGGTGTGTAGGGCTGTGGCAAGCCTCAATGTAGCAATGGCCTGGACATTCGCCCACTCCACGTCAGGGCAGTGTGGACAATGCTTGACAGTACCAAAGGACAAGGACCTTGGTGGGAACTGGGACATCTCCAGGGAGGATGACATGTAGGGGCTATGACAGTGGCCACAACTGTTTCAGTAAATGGGCCACTGTCCCCAACAGGTGAAAGATCAGATAATGTTCAATCCCTGCCTTCCTAGCCCACCACACAGACTAGGGACAGTCATCTTTTCCTAAGCCCCTCTCTCTTCCTGGGGGCCCGTGTCCACAACCAGAGCCCACAGAAGGCACCACTGCTACCCAGGGGAAGTCTCCACCTTCTTCCCCTAATTCCCAGCTCCCTCCCCCATGCCACGCCTCCCCACAGGTTCCCAGACCCTTGGTCCTTCACCCCGCCTCCCCTCTGACCAGGTCCTTGCCTCCCACTTAAGTTTATGATCAGCTTTGTCAAGGTACAAGTGACACAGAATCAAACATGCCCATCTTAGTTGTAAAGTCTGATCAGATTTGAAAGAGGTAGGCATCCCACAGCGCCCCCAGGTCACCCAGACGTGTACCGTGTCTGTGAGGCCGAATGCTTCCCCATACACTTCCCTTGCCAATCAGCACCCTAGGCTCCCCCTCCACCCCAGCCCCAGGTCACCAATGCTCTGCTTCTCCCAAGAAGCTTGTCTCTTCTTGAGTGTCTTAGGGAAGGACTGTGCAACATGTCCTTAGTGTCTGCCTCTGTGAACCATCTCGTTTGCTGTATCTGCAGCCTATTTTCTTTTTTGTGACTGGGTAGCATTCTGCTGAGTGACTACATCACAGTTCATCTGCCCACCCACAGCAGGACACTCAGGTGGGCTGTGGGTTTAGGTGATTATGGAGAAATCCCCTGGACTCTGAAGTCAGGTTTGTGTGTGAGCAAGTGTCTTTCTTCTCTGGATAAATCCCAAGGTGCAGGTTGCTGGGTCATACTTTGAGTGTATTTTTCACTTCATAATAAGTCACCAACTTGTCTTCCCAATCACGGCACTACTTTCCCTTCCCAGCAGCACTTAGGCTTTGTCCATTCCATGTGCAGCATGACATCTGCACTCCACTGTGATTAATTGTGTGGGGCACCACCTATGTCTGCTTGCCATTTATATGTCTTCTTCAGTGAAGTGTCTGTACAAATCCTCTGCCCACCTTTCTTAAATCAGCTTGCTTGTAGCCTTAGCGTTAAGGTGTAAGCATTCTTTATAGATTCTGGATACCAATTTTTGTCATATATCCCCATCTGTGGCTAACCTTTTCATTTTTTCTTAAGTGTTTTTGTTGTTGTTTGTTTGTTTGTTTTGAGTAGCAGTCTCACTCTGTCACCCAGGCTGGAATGTAGTGGCATAATCACAGCTACCGCATCCTCACTTGCTGAGCTCAGGCAATCCTACCACCTTAGTCTCCCAAGTAGCTGGGACAATAGGCATGCGCCATCACACCCAGCTAATTTTAAAATTTTTATTGTAGAGATAAGATCTTGCCAAGTTGCCCAGGCAGTTCTGGAAACCCTGGGCTCAGGCAATTCTCTTGTGTCTGCCTCACAAAGTGCTGGGATTACAGATGTGAGCCACCACACCCGGTCAGCAGTGTTTGTTTGTTTGTTTTAACAAGTTGAATCTTTAATGCTGGTTAAATCCAGTTTATCTCCAGTGGTCCTATCTAAGAAATTTTTGCTAAACCCAAGTTTTCCCCTATGCTTATTTCCAGATGTTTCTTGGTTTTAATTTTTATGTTTAGTTCTATGTCACTTTAAGTTAATTTTAAATACATGAGTTGTTATAGCACATTTGCTGAAAAGATAATCCTTTGTCTGTTGAATTGCCTTTATCAAAATCCATTGACCTTTTATGTGTGGGCTTATTTCTGGACCCTTTTCTGCTACCTCCTTCTATATATTTATCCTTATACCACACTTTAAATACAATCTTAAAATCAAGTAATGTAAGTTCTCTCATTCTGTTTTTCTTTTTCAAATTTGGTTTCAAATTTTAGATCCTCTGCATGTCCATATAGATTTTAAAATCAGCTCACTGATTTCTACAGAAAAGCCTGTTGAGATTTTGATTGGAATTACATTAAATCTGTAGATCAATTTGGAAAAAAATTGACATTTAACATAACTGATTCTTTTGACCCATGATCATAATATGTCTCTCCTGTCATTTAGAATTTTTAAAATTTTTTCTGCAATATTTTGTCATTTTTAGTGTATAGACCTCATACATATTTTGTTAAATTTATCTATTTTTTCTTTTTTAATGTTTTAGTTAATGTTATATTCTTTTTATTTCCAACTATTGATTGTTACTAGGTAGAAATACAACTGGTTTTGTATATTGACCTTGTCTCCTATAACCTTGCTAACTTCACTTATGATGTCTATTATATTCTTGTATATTCCTGAGGATTTTCTAGAAGCTGATCATGTTGTCTATAACATGATCATGGGAAAGGAAGGTGTACCTCTTCCTTTCCCATGCGCAAGTCTTTCTTTTCTTACCTTATTATATGTGTTAAGGACCCCAGTACAATGTTGACTAGAAGTGGTGCAAGCAGATATTATCACCTGTTCTGGTTTTAGGAAAAAGTCTTCCATCTATGGAAATTCTCATTTATTTCTAGTTTGCTGGAAGGTTGGTTTTGCTTTTGTTTTTGTTTTTAATGAACAAGTGTTAAGTTGTTGCCTTTTTTGCATCTTCTGAAATTATCATATAGTTTTTCCCCTTTATTTGTTAACACGGTAAAACATTGATTGATATTTGACTGCAACACCAACCTGACATTCTGGAGACACACCCCATTGAGCCCTGAGGTTTTGTCCTTTCTAAATATTGCTGGATTCGATTTGCTAATATTTTGTTAAGAATTTTTAAATTTATATCCATGAGATATATAGATCAGTAGTTTTCTTTTGATGTTCTTGTCAGACTTTGGTGTTGGTGTAATGCTGGTTTCATAAAGTAAGTTAAAAAGTGTCCCTTCCTCCACTACTTTCTGGAAAAGTTCAGCTGATACTGGTATTACTTTTTTCCATAAATACTTGGTGGAATTCTATAGTGAAGCCTCTTGGGATTGGCATTTTCTTTGTGGGAAACATTTTATGAATCCAATCTTTTCAACTAATAAAGACAATTCAGATTTTCTGTTTCTTCTTGTATTCATTCTTATAGTTTGTATATTTCCAGTTATTTGCCTGTTTCATCTAAGTTGTTGGCTGTGTTGGCAAGAGAGTTGCTGGCAGCACTTCCTTATTTTGCTTTTACCATCTATAAAGCCTGTGGTGGCAACCCTTTCTGTCATTCCTGATATGGGTAATTTCTCTCTTCTCTTGTTTTTTCTTGACTGGTATAGTTAGAAATTTGTCAATTTTATTGATCTTTCCAAAAAACTAGATTTGGTTTTATTTCTCTTCTCTTTTTGTTCCCCTATTTGTTAGATTTCTGCAATTCTTTATTATTTTATTCCTTCTACTGAGTTTTGGCTTCCACTTGTGCTTTTTGTTTTCTTGCTTCTCAGCTAGAGACCTAGATAATTGATTTTAGGCTATCTTTCCTTTCTAACAGAGGCAAGTCACTATACATTTTTCTTGATGTGCTATGCTAGCTACATCCCATATATTTTGATATGTGGTGATTTTTTTTTTCAAAATATTTCCTAATGTCCATTGCTTCTTTGATTCATGGATTATTTTAAAGTGCATTTAATTTTCAAATATTGGACAGTTTTCCAAATAACTTTCTGTTAATGAATTCTATCATGGTCAAACAACATACTGTATGTGATTTCAATTCTCTCAAATATATGGAGACTTATTTTAAGGCCTGGCACAGGGTTTATTTGAGGTCATGTTCCACATACACTTTGAAAAACATGCATTCTATGCTGCTAGATGGGATGTTTTATAAATGTTGGTGAAGTCAGTTTTGTTGCTAATAGTTTTTCAACTTTTCTACACACCTCCTAGCAAATTACTTTCTGATTGCAAAGTGGAGCTTGATAGATACACCTTGACCTTGACCACAAGTGGTCAGCCCCTCACAGCTTGCATAAAGGTGAGCAGCACTTGATTCTGATGAAGATTCTGAAGTTCTGTTTAACTCTCTGGTCCTGTTCACTGCAGTCAGCACATTGAGCTGTATTGCTGCAAACCAGGGGCATGCCTATCTGTGTGGTGTACATGCCATCCATCCTGGACCTAGGATCCAACATGGTGGGTGCTCTGGGTCAGTCCTCTCCAACCTCTGCCTCCCTGCAGGTGAGTTCCTGGGCCACTCTGACCCATGTGCATTAAAATTCTTTTTTATTTTATAATGATCAGAATAGAGTTGGTACTTCCTCTGGTGGCTCCAGCACATCTTTATCCCAAATATAATTTTTAAAGATTTCTTAAAATACTCAGAAGCCATCACAGTATTTTTCTGTTTCAGCTAAACCATGGGGCCTCCCATGTTTACTATGATCACAACATGCTTGTTCTCTGCTGGTCTCACCAACCCACTCAAATACCTTAAAAATGCGCCTTAGTGCTCTGACCTCAGAGAGGCCCAGAGAGGCTAAGGACAGGTTTCTGCTCACACAGCGTGTAAGCAACAGATACCTGATTTCAGTCACATGTCCCTGCCACCACACTAGTGACGTCAGCAGGGCACGTGACAGGTTTTAGGCAATTAGGTTAAAATGCCTGGCTTTGAAGCAAGGAGACCATTTGACCATGATCTGGAAAAACCTGGATCTAGAAGACACTCTTCTTGATTTGGCAGGGATTGTGCAGAAGGGGAGGATTCAAAAGGCACATCAACTAAAGGAACTCTTAAGTAGATAATGGCACAAGAGCATTCAGGACAAACCCAAGGTGGCCCCACATGACCAAAGGACTGCAAATCCCACTCCCACCTCTTGAAGTCATGCGCCCACCCCTGTGGCACACAGGAAGTCATAAAGGCCCCTAAAGGACAGCAGAGTGGAATGTACAGTGGAGAAAAACATGTCCGCGAGCTCCAGCCAAAGAATGCTAATCATGACACATGGAAGCCAGTACAGTGTCTTGGGGCCTTTATTGCGGTTTTGTTCAAGGTTATCCAGAGAAGACTCAAGGTCACTGAGCCAAGGAGGCCAGGGAGCCATGGGTCAAGGTTAAGCTGACCCATGAGGGGTGGGAAATGCGGGGAGGCCAGTGCCAAGGGAACGTTCCAGGAGCCCCACTCCCAAGAAAGCCACAGCATTGAATAAGGGCATTGGGATCTCCCACATTGTCCAGTTCAACAGCAGACTAGAACAGCAAACGCCAGGAAGTGATCCAAATGCTGGAGCGATTCAGGACACGACAATCAGCTTACAGGTGAGACCCGAGCCTGGCTCTGGGGGATAGGCCTGTCAGCACATCTGGCCTGAGGAGAGGCCTCAGCAGGTTGGGCGGGAGCACATGGGGCGGCAGAGGAGGGAAACGCAGGAGGTTGGGCGGCAGCAGCTAGGCTGGCAGGAGGAGGGAGGGACACAGCAGGAGGGGGTAGGCATGCAGCAGGCAGGCCTGCACACGGGGCGGCAGAGGAGGGACACGCAGGAGGAGGGTCTGCAGCAGGAGGAGGGGCAGCAAGCTGGCTTGCAGCTAGATTGCTGGCAGCAGGAAGAGGAAGACCCAGAGCAGGTGGGCGCACAGCAGACAGGCTTGCAGCACACAGGCATGCAGCAGGGCTGCTGGCAGGGGGAGGAGGTACAGCAAGCCGGTTGGCAGCTAGACTGCTGGCAGCATGAAGAAGAAACCTCAGAGCAGATAGGCTCACAGCAGACAGACTTGCAGCAGGCAGGCTTGCAGCAGAGGGGCACACTGCAGGCCTGCTGGCAGGGAGAGGAGGTGCAGCAAGAGGGCTGGCAGCTAGACTGCTGGCAGCACAAAGCGGAAGCCCCAGAACAGGTGGGCACACAGCAGATGAACTTGCAGCAGACGGGCACACAGCAGGTCTGCTGGCAGGGGGAGGAGGTGCAGCAAGCCAGCTGGCAGCTAGACTGCTGGCAGCATGAGGGTGTGCAGGAGCTGATGCAGACTGACTGGCAGGGGCTGGACACACAGCTCAGTGGGGTGCAGACCAGGCTCAGGCAGGGGGTCAGGGCGCAGCAGCTGGGGGCACAGCAGGGGGCCTCACAGCAGCTCTCTGGGCAATCATCCACCTGCCAAGGGTCAGTGGAGGTACTGGAGCAGACAGACATGGTGGACACGGCCATACTGGAGGTTGAGCTGGGGTTGAGCTGGGGAGGGTGTGAGTGAGTGAGTGAGTGAGTGAGTGAGTGAGTGAGTGAGTGAGGTGCTTGAGGCCGTGGGGCTTTTATACCTCTTCCTGGCACGTGTCCTCCCAACAAGAGGCCTCCTTCCCTTCCTTGTTGGTGTTTAGGTTCGCACTTGGAGAATGAGCAGCGACTGTGTTTTAGCTTCCCACAAGTTCTTGTTCAGCTTACAGACTCTTGAAATTGGCTTGGGGCGTGTTTACTTGTTTATAATCTCAGAAGGAAAAGTTGAGGGGGACCTGGGTCATGTTGTTTTTACAGGCTCTGGGGAAGTTGGGGGGGTGCACGTCTATACAAGTGCTGAGACATGGCTTGGGGTCTCTGTGGGTTGCTGCACCTCGGGTTTCCTAAGCAGCTGAGCGAGACCATTGCCTTTGTGGTTGAAGGTTGGAGAGGTGCACTCGGTTTCTAAATAAAGACAGTGTAAGTCATGGTTTGCCATGATGTGTTCGTGTCCTCAGCCTGTTGTGACAAGAAGCATAAATTGGGTGGTCAAACTACAGAAATTCCTGGTCTCATGACTTTGGGGGCCAGAAGTCAGATGGAAGTGTCAGTGGGGGGTTCTCCTGAGGCTGTGAGGGACAACTCCTTCAGGCCTCTTTCCTCACACCTGTTGTTCTGGTGACTTTGGCGTTCCTTGGCTTATAGAAGCAACCCCCAGCCTCTGCCTCCACCTATACACGGCATTCTCCCTGCATGCGTCTAACTCTCTCCTCTCCATGAGGACACCAGACGTGTTGCAGGAGGCCTACCCTACCAACCTCATCTTCTCTCTCTCTTTTACAGAGGCCCTATTTCCACCCAGGGTCACATTCATAAACCCTGGGGGTTAAAACATCAGCATCTTTTGGGGTCCACAGTTCAACCTGTAGCAAGTACCTGCTCTGGGGCAGACACAATGTCAGGATCCAGGATAGGAGGGAGGATGAGGCAGGCATTGTTTCCCATGGACCCTGGCCTGGAAGAGGGAGGATGAGGAGCAGGTAGCAGGACTGGAGGTGCCCAGCAGTGCTGGCTTGTCTAGACATGCTTGGGGTCATGGGATGATTCTTTTTAACCTTTTAGCCATTTAGGCCGGGCTCGGTGGCTCAGCCTATAATACCAGCGCTTTGGGAGGCCGAGGCAAGTGGATTGCCTGAGCCCACGGGTTCGAGACCCACCTAGGCAACTTGGCAAGACCTCGTCTCTACAATAAATCAAAAATTAGCCGGGTGTGGTAGCACACCCCTGTAGTTCCGGCTACTTGGAAGGCTGAGGCAGAAGGATCGCTGGAGCCCAGCAGGTGGAGGCTGCGGTGGCGGGGAGCATGCCACTGCACTCCAGTCTGGGCGACACAGTGAGACTCCAACAAAGAAAGAAAGAAAGAAAGAAAGAAAGAAAGAAAGAAAGAAAGAAAGAAAGAAAGAAAGAAAGAAAGAAAGAAAGAAAGAAAGAAAGAAAGAAAGAAAGAAGAAGAAGAAAGAAAGAAAGAAGAAGAAAGAAGAAGAAGAAGAAGAAGAAGAAGAAGAAGAAGAAGAAGAAGAAGAAGAAGAAGAAGAAGAAGAAGAAGAGTG
>NW_007249415.1:72204-81927 GCF_000164805.1 Carlito syrichta | reverse complement strand
GAAAGAAAGAAAGAAAGAAAGAAAGAAAGAAAGAAAGAAAGAAAGAAAGAAAGAAAGAAAGAAAGAAAGAAAGAAAGAAAGAAAGAAAGAAAGAAAGAAAGAGTGGGTGGCAGCTCACTGTTGCATTCATTAAATTTTACATAAACACTTTTTGAGACTGAAGCAAAT
Source organism: Carlito syrichta (assembly GCF_000164805.1). Classification (NCBI taxonomy): domain Eukaryota; kingdom Metazoa; phylum Chordata; class Mammalia; order Primates; family Tarsiidae; genus Carlito; species Carlito syrichta. The sequence continues at coordinate 81,759 of NW_007249415.1, read as the reverse complement.
CTGACTGGCTTCAATGTGAAAATAAAATATAAAAACTGATCTTGGAGTTATTTCTAAACAGAATTTGTCTCTAATCCTAACGAGAATTCAGAAAAAAAGAGAGAGAGAGAGAATTACTATACTTTGTAGTTCTTTTTTAAATCTAGGGTAAACACTGCAGACACAAACACCACCAGCGAGTATCCTCGAGTTAAACGGGGAAAGGGTGAAAATGTATTCTACAGAACAGTGGTGGGAATAGCACAGAGTTCACACCTGCCCTTCACCACATGAGCAGCTTTCACAGCCACAGATCGGTTACCAACTCTTGGAAATTAACACTGGCATGTTCCTGTTCACTAAAAGACAGACTATTCAGATGTACCAGCTTCCCACAAAGTCCTGCTTGGGGTCCCACATGGTGTTTGCTGAAAGGTGTCTGTAGGTGTCTCTTGTTCCAGACAGTTGCTCAGTCTCTTGTTGCCCTTGGTAACCTTGACTGGTCAGGGGTTTTATAAGAGGCCCCTCAGTTTGGACTCATCTGGTGTTTTGACCTGATCAGAGCGGGGCATTGTGTTCAGGAGAAGAAACCCACAGGAGTGGTATGCCTACTGCGGTGGGGACCATGATGTTGACATGTCTCATCACCATGAAGTGACTATTTTCCCCTCTGCTGCGAACAATGTTTTAGGGACATTCTTTGAAACTTTGCAAATATCCTATCTCTGTGAAAGCATTTTCCCAGTAGTGTTGGCAACCTTTGAGGGTCTGGCCTGTCACAGTGATCACTGTGGGTTCCTCATGGAGATGGTCTCTATTTCCTTTCTGTCAACATTAACTAATTGATGTTCCCCCATAAGGAACAGCTGTCCTTGCTCCCCCATGTGTTTATTTGCTCCATTATTTATTTATTTCAGGTGGACTAAAGAATATGTATTTTGTTGTTTGAACTATTATCTAATGTTATCACCATTTATTTTGTGGTTCCAGTTATTCCAACTTTGGCCACTGGGAGCATGTCCATTGCAGCTCCTGTGCCCTATCAATGCACCACCGTAGCTTGACTTTTCTTACTTTCAAGTCTAAGTGTATCTTAAAGCAACACTTGACTCCATAAAATGGAATGAGTGTTCCAATGAGCTGAGCAGAGGAGGTTGGCTTTAGAGACAGAGAAGGACTGAAGAAAGTGGAAGCCAAGAATAAAAAGTGGATGGGCCATTTCTTTATATGTGGGAACAGGGAGATGGAACAATAGAAAAATAAGTGACTGGTTCATACCAGGTGACTTCAGGTCACTCATATTTTCCGTTTCATCCCTGAAATCAAATGCTTCTCCATGGAGCCCTGGCCTCTTTTAGTGGATAATGGTGTTTAGAAGCCAAGATCTGGAGTCAGATGTGCTCAGGACACTGGGTATTGCTTCCCCTCATCCCCAGTGGTCAGAATAAGGAGGCCTCCATGCGTGTGTGGACATATGCCTGTCTTAGGAAGACACATTCACTGGCTTCTGAGGAGGAATCATGCTAACTCTAGTTTTTCTAGATTAGTGTTATCTGGGCTAAAAATTTCCCTTCTATTGCCAAGAGAGTTTATCATGAAAGGATGGTGGATCTTCTGGAATGGAATGCTTTTTATGCAACTGTCGAGAAGATAGCATAGTTTTCTTTTTTAGTCTGTTAATATGATGAATCACATTAATTGATTTGTAAAACTTTTAGCTTTGCAATAATTATGGATTCATAAGAAACTGTAAGATATACAGAGAGAACCTGTGTACTCCTAAAAGATAAGATTACAAGTGTAGCCTAAAGGTCTCAAATTGGCCTTATTGCAATTCTGGAATCCCGCAGCACTTGAAATGAACAAGTGTTCCAGTGAGCTGAGCTGAGCAGGTTGGTTTTATAGACAGAGAAGGGCTGAAGAAAGCAGAAACAAACAACAAAAAGTAGATGGGTCATTTCACTTATTTTCCTTGTAAGATGGAAACTGGGAGATGGAACAATAGGAAAATAACTGACTGATTCACACCAGGTGACTCCAGGCCTCTCTTTGTTGTAAGGATTAAAGCAAAGGTGGCTTCGTTATCATGCCCGTGAAAGGTTGAAACTGACCTGTTTGGGAAATTAGGCTGTCATCTCTCTCCTGATTCCCGAAGGCCAGACAACAATTCAGTTTCAGTTTGGTGTGTGTAGGCAACTCCAGTTTGAATTTTTGTCTGATCTGTTGGGCATAGTACAGGATTTTAGTCTACAATGATGGCCTATAATTTTTGTTCAACAGGCCAACCTAAATAACAAACAGAAAGAGGCTCTCAAAAAGAAAAGATGTTTATTTGGGAATTGGGCATTGCAATGGGAACCTGTGAGCCATAGTAAACTGTGCTGTTCAGGGAGGTAAAGGAAGACAAGGACTTTTAAAGAAAGAACGAGGAAGGTCACATAATTGTTTGGAGATAATTGTCCTTGGCTACAAAGATCAACAACAGAGGTGACATTGGTTTGAGGTTGGACAGGCAGTCACTGGGCAGATGTCCTTGCAGAAGCAATTTTTGTTTTCTTTGAGAAGGGATCTTACTCTGTCACCCAGGTTGAAGTGCCGTGGCATAGTGTTGGATCTTGTGGAACGGAATGCATTTTATGCTACTGTCAAGATGATCACATAGTTTTATTTTTCAGTCTGTTAATATGATGAATCACATTAATTGATTTGTAAAACTTTGAACTTTGTCTCAGCCTTCCAATTAGCTAGAACTACAGGCACACACCACCATGTCTGGCTAATTTTTGATTTATTGTAAAGACGAGTTCTCACCAAGTTGCCCAGGCTTGTCTTGAACCTCTGGGCTCAGGCAATCCTCTCGCCTGTGCCTCCCAAAGTGAAAAGTATTTTTTGTGTAAGGTTGCAGTGGCCTTTGTGCAAGGTTGTGGTCTTCACAGAGTCTTCTACGATGGTTTCTGTTATCAGGCATACGTGCAGGAGAACCTGTCTTCACTGTTGCCAATCTCCAAGGGAGTTGCTCAACAATGGACCTTTCCCTGCTCAGTGCTGTTCACCTCAACAGAATGAAATCAGGTTTGGTCAAGCACAGCAGAAACTTTATTCATTGATCAAGTGATGGAGAAAGCACCTTTTTCCCAGGGGTTGGGGCACATAGGTGGAGATTGGGGAAGGGGGATTCCTGGAAAGAGGTGGAACTTTCCAGGAGGGGCTGGAGCTACAGTCTTGTCTTTTCTTTTGCACTCAGCAGACATCTTCTGAGAAAGTCAAGTTACATTTCTCTTCCCTGAGCAGTGATTTTAGTATGGTTATGGAGTGAGAATTCAGGTCGTAGCCACATGGATACAAGATTCAGATCAAGGGAGCATTGCTGGGCTCACTTCGTCCTGCAGCTGGTTTATTGCTGTTGGTATCCAGTCTTCATTTCTGTAAGCAAACACAGGTTAATTTCACAGGTTTTAAGGCTTCCTGAAAAAAATGAGTTCATGTTGTGATGACATCCTGGTCTTCCCCATCTCTATGTGTCAGAGTGTTCTTGACATTAGTGACACTGTTTTGATTCTGACAACTTTCATCAAGAGTGCCCAAATCAATTGACTTTTGAATGTCAAGCCAGTCTTGAACTCCTTGGCAGACCCCGTTTGGTTGTGATGTATGGTGATGTATGCCCTTTTCACTTGCTGCTGCATTTCTCTTGCTAGACTTTTACTGAGGATCTTTGTGTGTACATTTATGGGTGGATATTTGTCCATAGTTTTATTGAACTGTCTTTACCGGTTTTGATAAGGCTTCCTTTACAAAAGGAGTTGGCAGTGTTTTCTCTTCTTCTATTTGTTGGAAAGATTTCACAGAAATGGCTTTTCATTTCTCTTCCTTAAGTGATTGGTAGAATTTTCCAGGAAACTGGGTGCTTTCTTTGCTGGGAAGTTTCCTTTAATAGATACTGGCTTGCCAGTATTTCTATTTCTTCTTTAGCAAGCTTTGTATTGGTGCCTCTCAAGGAATTGGTTTATATACTGAATATACAGGCATGGTGTTGTTTGTTGAAGTCTCTGACTATCCTTCCCCCTTCTGAAAATGGTCTAGTAGTATCCTCCTTGCTCTCCCCATCCCTTTCTTCTTGGTCAGTCAGCTAGAGGTTTATCTGTGTGATTGAGCCTCTCAAAGAAGCAGCTTGGCTAACATCTCTTTTTCTTTTGCTTATAGTTACATGACCTTCTGCCCATACCCTGCCCTTTACTGGCTGTGGGTGCTGTTCACTCTTCTCGCTCCAGTTTCCCTAGGTGATGCTCCAATGTTGGAATCGATACCTTTTCTCTTTTCCAACACTAAGAACAACACGTCTGCTTCTGCCCCAACTGCGCCCCAGACCCTTTGGGGCTGACTTCCCTGGTCTGTACTGGAGGCTGTGAATGGGCTGATCTCAATAGCTCCCCACCCCTCGGCCTATTTCTGCAGTGCCTGGATTTGTACCCATGTTTTACAGGAAACGGAGTCAAGCAGGACTTGCAAGCAGCTTGGATCAGAGGCAGGTGAGCCTCAGAGGCGCCCACCCAGTGCGGCCTGAGGCAGTGCTGGGGATTCATCTGCGTTCAGGTTTCCACTCCCAGGAAGGCTGTGTGTGTGTGTGCAGGACTAGGGGCACAGGAAGGCTGGCTGGATCGCAGGGATAATCGTTCCTGGCAGGAGGGAGAGGGATTGTTATTGCAGAGGTGCCTGGGGCAGGACCAGCCTTTTTCCTCTTTGCTTCTGCCACTCTGGGCTCCCAGCAGAGGTGGGACTATGGGTGGGGCTCTCGGGGACCTGAGCATCCGGTCCTGGAAGAGTTTGGTTAAATCCCTCGTCCCATGCCAGCCGCATGAGTCTCCTGTCCCCTGAACGTCCATGTGCCCAAGGTGGCCAGGTGGTGACTGCACCCTGGATGACACACGAGAAAGTCAGGAAGAAGGATTTTGGTTCTGAGTGGGCAAGCAAGTGGCCAGCAATCAACAGGATCACATGGGAGGATCACATGGGAGGCTGTTTATATGTTCGGAGCTGGCCATGTTAAGGGGGCAGCTACACTTACCTGTGTTTGGCAGAGACTCAAATGCAGGCAGGGGATGGGAAAGCTCCCAGGTAAGAAAGGGAGGCCCAGCTATACCTGAGTGGAGGCTGCAGCCTGAGGGGCAGGCAGAAAGTCCCTAGCAGGGGTCATCCTATGGGATCAGTGAGGGGCATATTTAGCTTTCTCTGGCTAATCCTGAGATGGAAATAGGGAAAGATATGAGGCAGACTGTCATCCCTGGCCAAATCCTGGACCAAGTACAACAGAGGCTGAGGTCTGGTCTCCAGGGTCGGTGGCTTCAAAAGCCAGAGCTCCTCTGTTCCAGATGGCCTAGCCGCTGGCTGTCTGCACATTGTCTTGCCATGACATGACAGTGCTAATAGACATGTCATTCACTGAGATGGCTGTGACTCTCATGAACCCAATCAATGCTCATTCCTCCATCAGAGATCTTTCCAGTACAGCGCAAAACTCACTGTTTCTCTGCTCACTGAAAATCCCATGTGGGTGTATAAACAAGGCAAACATCACTGAACAGTGCACTTAGACTCAATACCTGTCAGAGTAAAGACTGTTTATGTTTGCATGGATTGGCGTGGGGTGGAGAAAAGGAAGAGGCATTTTTATTTTGTTTTGTTTTTGTTTTTGAGTTGACGTCTCACTCTGTCACCCAGGCTGGAGGGCAGTGCACAATCACAGCCACCACAGCCTCAACCTCCTGATCTCAGGAGATCCTTCCACCTCAGCCTTCCAGGTAGCTGGAACTATAGGTGTATGCCACCATGCCCAGCTAACTCTTTTTAAAAAATTATTGTAGAGACATGGTCTTGCCAAGTTGCCCAAGCTAGTCTTGGACCCCTGGGCTCAGGCAATCTCCTCGCCTCTGTCTCCCAAAGTGCTGGGATTATAGGCATGAGCCATTGCACCTGGCCAAAGGCAGTTTTAATTAAACAGTGAGTGGAGAGGCTCATACAGGATTGGACAGGATTCTGCTTCCTGATTGCCAAAGCCCAGGAGCCCCCTGGCAGGTGGTGGGCCCTGACTGTCTGTGCCCCAGGGCTCAGCAGCGCAGGGGCATACTCTGGGTTCTTGGTGGTGGACCTCATGTTTCCTGGACGGGGGTGTGGACCCTGTTGTGCTACAGCTAAACCCCTGAGGGTGAGCCCACCACCAGGAGAGATGGTACACCAGTGCCTTTCAGGGATTTTTTTGTGGGGGTTGGCTAGTATGCACAGGTTTTACTTAGAGACCCATTTTCTCCAGTGGGCCCAGGACACAATCCCACAGGGTGTGGTGTCTGATTCCACAGCCCAGTCAGCCTGACACTTGGGTCAATGTCACAATCCTGGAGCATAGACTCACCACGTCTCCTCCCCACGAGATGCCAGAGTTCTTCCAGGGTCAATCTGGGGTTCCTAAACACACGGCTACCTCCAGGGTGATAACTGCATCTTAATATCTGGACACAGAGGCCAGGCGCGATAGCTCATACCTATAATCCTGGCATACAGGGAAGCCGAGGTAAGAGGATTGCTTGAGCCCAGGAGTTCGAGACCATCCTGGGTTACATACATTTATATATATAAATTAGCCAGGTGTGGTGGTACATGCCTGTAGTCCCAGCTATTCAGGAGGCTGAGGCAGAAGGATCACCTGAGCCCAGGAGGTTGAGGCTGTGGTAAGCCATGATCACGCCACTGCACTCCAGCCTGGGCAACAGAGAGAGACCCTGACTCAAAAAAAAAATATCCAGCCACAGAGAATGTAGACCCTTCTACACACAAATGTCTTCCTGTTGCCATCCCTACGGAGTGGCTCATTTTATAGCACAAAGTCTTTCGAAGAAGCCATGAAGCCTCTTCACACTCTACCTTCTTTGTTTAATTGCATAAGTAATAATAACAATAACAATACATCTCCCTGTCACAAAGCAGGCCACTCCCTCTTCACAGCACCTTCCCATCTGTGTATGTCCTGACATACTCCAGTGCTGGGGATCACACGCCACCCAGGCCCCTTGCATGCCCCTTCTTCCCACCCTGTGCCTGGGCATGCTGCCCACAGCATCCCACAGCCAGGATGCTCACGGCCATGCCCTCAGCCATTCCTCCTTCTGAGTCATCTCCAGTTTTTCTCCAACTTTTCTTGTGACACCTCTGTCCCAACAAGGGTGCTTTTCTGGGACATGGTTCTCAGCAGACCTGCTGTGTCCAGGTTTTTGTACTCCATATAGAATATCAAGGACACATGTCCAGTTCTGTGCTTGAAGCTCGATGTCACCAAGCTCCTGCCCCATCACCCAACATGACCACATCCCTTGTGTCCATCTCCCCCAGGGCTGGAGTGTGTGGAAAGATGAACTCAGAGAACCAAGCACCATCGTGGTTGGACCCCAGGCACCCTGAGCCAGACTCAGGCAGGAGGCCCCTTAGCAAGACTGCCAGTCCAAGGGGTCAGTTCCAGGAATAGCTGTTGCATTCAGATGTGCCCATTTACCCCAAGCCATGGCCAACTGTGGTGGCCAGGGACAGTCCAGGCATCAGCCTTGGGCTCTGCTCCCAGTCAATCATCCTGGGTCCAGGGAGTTACCCTGAAACCTCCTTTCTAAGTCCAGAATGTCTTCCACATACCTTCTTCCTTCCTTGTCATTGGCCTCAGATGAGGCCAACCTGACTCATCAGGTTTGTTTCTAATGATTTTAAACTATGAATCAGAGGGTCTCCCAGGAGCTTACCCACCCTCCCCACCCACCTGGAGGGGGGTGGGAGGGAAGTACCTCTAGCTCCAGGACAGCTTCCAGATCTCCAGCATGTAGTGCAAAGAGAGGCCATGCCTGATTGGTTTCAGTCCCAGATGTTTCCTGTGTTTCCTGTGGTGTCCTTGTGTCTCCAGCAAGCAGTACACACCTTCCTGTGTCCTGCACAACTCACCCTGTGCCTTGCACAGTGCCTCGCTGGTGACCTAGAAGCAGCAGCCACATGGGGTGTGCATCTGCAGCCCAGAAGCAGCCAGGAAGAATCCCCCAATAGCAGGAGCAGGAGAGGAGGCCACGCGGGCAGGCCCAGGACAGTCATCCCTGTCTGGTGCCTGTTTCCCCTCTGGAGAATTGGGGGCAGTCATGGCATGAAGCTCATAGGGGCTGTTGTGAAGATTATAGAAAATGCCAAGACAGGCCTGTGGCACCTGGGCTCATACATGTTGGCTGTCATGGGTACCACCCTACATGGTTGTCCTGGTCTAATGCCCCTGTGATTTCTGTGTTGTAGAACTGCGTCCCTTGGACATCCTGGCAGAGGTGGCCCCTTCCGATGGTGCCACGAGCGGGATCAGGATGGTACAGACTGGTGGCGCGCGGGGGCTCCAGCTCTCTGCAGCGGCCCTCCATGCCATGAGCTTTCCTTCTTCAAGGATTTTCTTTGGATGTGACCTCTTCCCCGAAGAATTTTCCATTGTTGTAACCTTGAAAGTCCCCAACCTTCCACCCAAGGTAAGTGACACCTTTTGCTCTTCATGTTAGTATAACATGATTTTCCCGACACTGGTGTGGGCCGAGGGCATGACTGAGTCAGGCTACAGGCAGGCATTCGTCAAGACTCTGGGGAGTTTCTGGAATCAAAAGTGGTTTGCCTTGTAGTGAGGGCCCCATCACAGGCAGTGTGCAGGTAGAGTCCATGTGACCATTTGCTAAGAATTTTTATTGTCACTTCCTGCAATTATAGGTATAGGACTTAGCATTTTTATCTTGACATCTTTTGACAGGAAACTTAATTATAGAAATCATTTATAAAACATACACTTTGTAGGTCCATTTACCTGTGTCATCGATACCAAATCTAACAAGCATTCACCACTCGCACTCTCCCCCAACTAGTTTGAAATGGTGTTTATCTCCACTTCCTCTGCCCCACACCTACCCACGGATTTGGGACAATGCGCATCATACATGTGCGGCAGAGCCTTCCAGGGTAAATAAAAATGGACTTATGTTTCCACTTCAGAGTCTTCGATTAGGAGAGAAAAGCACTTTCCCATCTCTGTGGGCTTTTCCTCTGAATGTGGCTCAGACCCACCTTCCTGTGGACTTGCTTTCCCCTTATTCCTGCTTTATTTTTATTTTTGTAGCGATGAGATCTCTCTATGTTGCCCAGGCTGGTCTCGAACTCTTAGACTCAAGCAATCCTCCCACCTTGGTGTCCCAAAGTGCTGGGATGATAGGCATGAGCTGTTGCACCCAGACCCCTTGTTCCTCCTAATCCACTATACAACCCACCTGCAGAATAGTCCATTTCAGTATTTTTCAGTTTCATAATTTCCATTAAAAAATATAGATCCCAATTTTGGGTTTAAATTCTCCATCTCAGTGATTTCCTTGAGCATGACTCCAGTATTTGGATCCAATGACTCCATTATGAGGACAACTCCAATATGCCTGTCATTTGCAAGGCTGGTCTGTTGTCTGCTTTATATTTTTACTTTCTATCACGTTCAGTAATTTTTTTTTTTTTTTTTTTTTTTGACAGGGTCTCACTCTG
>NW_007249415.1:70911-72184 GCF_000164805.1 Carlito syrichta | reverse complement strand
CTGGAGTGCAGTGGCCGCTCCCGGCCACTGCAGCCTCAACCTGCTAGGCTCCGGTGATCCTTCCGCCTCAGCCTTCCAAGTAGCTGGAATTACAGGCATGCGCTACCATGCCCGGCTGATTTTTTATTTATTGTAGAGATGAGGTCTCGCTGCCCAGGCGGGTCTCGAACCCACAGGCTCAGGCAATCCACTCACCTCAGCCTCTCAAAGGTCTGGATTACAGGCTGAGCCACCGAGCCTGGCTAATTTTTTTTATTTTTAATAGAGACAAAGTCTTGCTTTGTTGCCCAGGCTGGTCTCAAACTCCTGAACTCAAGCAATCCTCTCACCTCGGCCTCCAAAAGGGCTGGGATTATAGGCATGAGCCACCACACCTGGCCACACTCAGTAATTGTTAATAGCTTTATTGAGATACAATTCACATACTATACAATGCAGCCATTTACAATCTACCCATTTAATGGGTTTTGTACTCACACATGTGCAGCCAACTTTAGGACATTTTTATCACTTTGGAAGCCCTGTACCCATTGTCTATCACTGCTGGGCCCTGCATCAACCTCAGCACTATGTAATGACCAATCTACCTTCTGTCCCTATGAATTTGCCTAATGTGCACATTTCATACAATTGACTCACATAATACACAGTCTTTGTGACTGACTTCTTTTGTGTAGCATAATGTTTCCAAGGTTTATCTATGCTATAACTTGTGTCAGCACTTCATTCCTTTTCATGATCGAATAGTATTCTGTGGCATGGATCTACCCCATTTTGATGATCCATTCATCGGTCGACAGACACCTGGGCTGTTTCCACATTGGAGATATTATGAATAATGCTGCTATGGACATTCATGTACACATTTTTTTTTAGAGGACATGTTTTTATTTCTCCTGTGTGTATTCTTAGGAGTGGATTTCTGCATCATATGGTTAACTTTTTGAGGAATTGCCAGACTGTTTCCTAAGGTGTCCGCATTATTTTAGATTTCTACCAGCAGTGTAAGAGGATTGTGATTTCTCCACAACCTTGCCAATACTATACTTTCTGGTTCTAGCCATCCTCATGGGCATTAAATGCTATCTAATTATGGTGCTGATTTGTATTGCCTAATGAGTAATGGTGCTGAGTATTTTTTTCTTTTAATTTTTTTATTTTAAAGATGTGGGGTACAATTCAGGGTTAGGTATATAAATGTTCATTCTGCAGGTGCCCTTGTTGATGAGGTGTGCCCACCACCCCACCCCCCTGGCAGATTCCTACTACTGCA
>NW_007249415.1:0-70860 GCF_000164805.1 Carlito syrichta | reverse complement strand
CCCCCCCCACCAGCAGTTTCCCACTACTGCCAATCTTTTTCTTATAGTATTACAATAATTGTTCAAGGTCTGCTTATGAGTGAGAACATGTGATACTCAGTTTTGAACATTTTTCATGTGTGTATTGGCCATTTGTGCATCTTCTTTGGAGAAATGTTTATTCAGATGCTTTTCCCAGTTTCTCACTGGGCTAATTGCATTCTTGTTGCTTGGTCATAAAGAGGTCATATATATTCAATGAGTCCTTTATCAGATATGTGATTTGTAAATATTTACTTCCATTCTGTGGGCTGCTTTTTTACTTTCTTGATAAAATCCTTTGAAGCACAAAACGTTTGCATTTTGATGATGCTCAATTTGTTTTTTCTTTCTTTTGTTGCTTGTGCTTTTGGTGTCATGTCTGAGAATCCATTGCCAAATCTGAGGCCATTAAGATTTAACCCTTTGTTTTCTTATAAGAAGTTAATAGTTTTAGCACTTATGTTTAAGTCTTCAACCCACTTGAGCTAATTTTTGTATATGGTGTGAGGTAAGAGGCCCAACTTCATTCTTTTGTATGTAGATATTCAGTTGTCCTTGCATCATTTGTTAAGGAGATTACATTTTCCCCATGGAGTAGTCTTTGCACCCTTGTAGGAAATTAATTGACCATAGATGTTTGGTTTTGTTTCTAGACTCTCAATTTTTTCAATGATTGATTTGTCTATTTATGCACCTACCACACCATCTTGATTGCTGTGGCTTTGTAGTAAATTTTTAAATTGTATGAAATTGTATAAAAAGTATGAGTTGTCAAATTTTGTTCTTCTTTTTTGAGATTGTTTTGTCTATTTTGGGTCCCTTACAATTACGTGTTAAGTTAAATATCAACTTATCAATTTTTACAGTTAGCTTGGAGTCTGATAGGGTTTAGGTAAATTTGTAGATGAATTTGGGGAATGTTGTCATGTAAACAATGTTAAGACTTCTGATGCTTAACCATGTGATGTCTTTCTACTGATTTACATCTTTAATAATCAAAAATAATGTTTTATAGTTTTCAGAGTATAAGTTTTGCAATTCTTTTGTTAAATCTATTCCTATTTTTTCTTTTTAATGCAATTATAAGTGGAATTATTTTCTTAATTTCATTTTTGGCTTGTTAATTGCAAATGTGTAGGAATACAATTGATTATTGTGTATTAATCTCATATCCTACAATCTTGCTGAACTGGTTAATTAGTTCTATTTGTTTTTTAGTAGATGTCTTATGACTGTTTATACGAGATCATGTCATCTGTGAATAGAGATAATTTTATTTCTTCCTTTCCGATCTGGATGCCTTTTATTATTATTTTTTTCTCGCCTAATCACTTGGATTAGAACCTCCAGTACAATGTTGAACAGAAGTAGCAAAATCAGACATCCTTGTCTTCTTTCTGATCTTAGGGAGAAAGCATCTACTCTTTCAAAACTGAGCACGATGTTTAGCTGGATAGATGCCCTTATCAGATTGAGGGCATTACCTGCTATTCATATCTTATTGAGTGTTTTTCTCATGGAAGGATGTTGGATTTTATCAAATGCTTTATTTGTATCTATTGTTATATTCATGACATTTTTGTTTTTTATTCTATTGATATGCTATATTACATGAATTGATTTTTAGATGTTAAACCAATCTTGCATTCCAGGAATACATCCCATTTGGTTATGGTGTATAATTCTTTATATATGTAGCTAGGTTCACTTTGGTAGTATCTTTTAGAGTATTTTGCATTCATAGCATGAGAAATATTGGTTTATAGTTTTCTTTTCCTCTGACGTCTTCATGTGGTTATAGTGTGAGATTAATACTGGCCTAATAGAATGAGTTGGGGAGTGTAGCTTCTTCTTTTAGGTTTTGGTAGCCTTTGTGAAGGACTGGTATTAAGTCTTCTTTATTTCTACTCTAATCTTTATTATGTCCTTCATTGTCCTTGCTTTAAGTTGAATTTGCTCTTCTTTCTTCAGTGTCCTAAAGTAGAGGGGTAGGTTATTGATTTGAGATATTTCTTAATATAGATATTTGCAACTATACATTTCTCTCTATGCAGTGCTTTTGCTGTATCCCGTAAGGTCTGGTATTTGGGTTTTGTTTTTAATTATCTCAGTATATTTTATGATTTCCTTTTCTATTTCTTTTTTGACCCTTCATCTATTTAGGAGTATGTTGTTTGGTTTCCACATATTTGTGAGTGTCTCCATTTTTTTTTTCTGTTACTGATTTATAATTTTATTTTATTGTGGTTAGAGTACATACTTAGTACTATTTATATTCTTTTTAATTTGAGGTTTGTGTTTTATTTTTTGTTTTTGTTTCTTTTGAGTTGGAGTCTCACTCCTTCACTCAGACTAGAGTACAGTGGCATGCTCACTGCCACCCCAGCATCAACCTGCTGGGCTCCAGCGATCCTTCTGCCTTAGCCTTTCAAGTAGCCAGAACTATAGGTGCACACCACCATGCTCGGCTAAATTTTTGATTTATTGTAGAGACGAGGTCTCACCATGTTGTCCAGGCTGGTCTCGAACCCGCGGGCTCAGGCAATCCTCTCGCCTCGGTCTCCCAAAGTGCTCACGCCCTGCCTGAGGTTTGTTTTACGGCCTATGTTCTATCCTAGACAATGTTGCATATGTATTTCAGAAGAATGTATATTCTACTGTTGTTGGGCAGAGTAGTCTGTAGATATTTGCTAGGTCTTTTTTTTTTTAATTTTAAAGATGTAGGGTACAATTCAGGGTTAGGTATACAAATGGTCATTGTACAGGTAAAGTATGGGCCTCACTTTGGTCCCCACTTCACTGAGATTAAGTACGCTTATTGATGAAGTGTGCCCGCCCCCGCCCCCCCGCAGTTTCCCACTACTGCCAACCCCTTTCTTGCTGTATTAGGATAATTGTCCAAGGTTTGCTTATGAGTGAGAACATGTGATACTCAGTTCTTTGTTTCTGTGGTAGAGTACTGAGTATTACAGACACTAAATCTATCCAAGTTGCTGCAAAATTCATAATTTTGTCTTTCTTTATGGCTGCATAATATTCCATTGTGTATATGTACCACATTTTTCTAATCCAGGTCTTATTGATTTATTGTGCATTCAGGTCTTCTATTTTCTTGTTGGTCATCCACCTAGTTATTCTATTCATTATTGAAACTGAGGTGTTGAGGTATTGATATTGTCGAATTATCTATTCCTTCCTTCCTTTCTGTCTTTTTACTTCATGTATTTTTTTGCTCTGTTATTGTATGCAAATATATTTATATTTGTTATATATTCCTGATAGGTTGACCTTTATCATTATAAAATGTTCCTTTTTGTCCCTAGTAGCAATTTTTGTTTTAAAGTCTATTTTATCTGATATTAGTTTGGCCACTCCAATTTTCCTGTTGTTGTTGTTGGTATGATTTACCTTTCTGATTACTTTTATTCTATTTGTATATTTGAATCTAAAGGATGCCTATTGTAAAAGCATCTAGTTAAGTCTTTTTTAAAACTTTTAATTCATAGCCGGGCTCGGTGGCTAAGCCTGTAATCCCACGCTTTGGGAGGCTGAGGTGAGTGGATTGCCTGACCCCGCGGGTTCGAGACCCACCTGGGAAACTTGGCGAGACCTCATCTCTACAGTAAATCAAAAAATCAGCCGAGCATGGTAGTGCATGCCTGTAATTCTGGCTACTCAGAAGGCTGAGGTGGAATGATCACTGGAGCCCAGCAGGTGGAGGCTGCAGTGACTGGGAGCAGCCACTGCACTCCAGTCTGGTAACAGAGTGAGACTCCAACTAAAAAAAAAAAAAAAATTTAATTCAGTCTCACAGTCTCTGCCTTTTGATTAGATTATTTAATCTATTCACATTTAATGCCATTATTGATATACAGTTGACCTTCATTATTTGCAAATTTACCTATTTTCTAAAATTTATTTGTAACCCCCAAGTCAATGCCTGTGGCAATTTTGTGATTGTTCATGGACATGCACATGGTGGTGAGAAATTTGTCTCCCAACATACATGCTCACAGCTGAGCTTTCTTGTTTGAGTTAACATACTGTAAATAAATATCTTTTTTGTGATCTATTTAGTGCCCCATTTTCCATGTTTTTATAGTTTTGGGGTGCTTTTGCTGTTTAAACTGGCCCTTAGGCATAGTGGTGAAGTGCTGTCTAGTGTACCTAAGTGCAAAATGGCTGTGATGTGCCATTTTGTGTCTGGAGAAAATATATATGTTAGAGAAGCTTTGTTCAAGCATGAGTTGTTATAGTCCTGTTGGGTGAGTTCAGTGTTAATGAAGAAATATCAATATTAAACATATATAAAGCAAGATTATGTACTGATCTGTTGAAACTGACTAGAGGCTTATAGGAACCTAACTCCATATTTCCCCTAGGAACAATTGTCCAGTATTTACTAATTCAGTATTTTCAGTGCCATTATGTAGCATAATTACTGCTAATAATGAGAATCAACTGCAGTCGAATTTATGTCTACTATTTTACTTTTTATTTTCTATATGTCTCATGTTTTTTGTGTTTGAGTTTTTTGGTCACCATCCCTGTATTCTTTCTTTACTAATTTCCTTTGCAATAATATTTTCTAATGTAACATCTTGATATCTTTAGTGTTTTTTCACTATACATTTTTAGTTTTTCTTGGTGGTTTCTCAGGGACTTACCATTATTTTGACTTATCTGAATCAACTTCAGATTTATACTGACTTAATTTCAGTGAGATATAAAAAGGTTCCATCTACTTTACTCTATGCCTGATTATCCTTTGTGTAGTCTTGTTTTTATACATGTTACATCTGCTAATGTTAAAAAACCAACAATATGGCCGGGCTCAGTGGCTCAGTCTGTAATCCTGCACTTTGGGAGGCCGTGGTGAGTGAATTACCTGAGCCTGAGGGTTCGAGACCCACCTGGGCAACTTGGCAAGACCTCATCTCTACAATAAAAAAAAAAAAAAAATTAGCCGGGCATGGTAGCGCACTCTTGTAGTTCCAGCTACTTGGAAGGCGGAGGCGGAAGGATCGGTGGAGCCCAGCAGGTCGAGGCTGCGGTGGCCGGGAGCAGCCACTGCACTCCAGTCTGGGCGACAGAGTGAGACTCCAACTCAAAAAAAAAAAACAACCCAACAATATATTGTTATAATTATACTTTCTATGATATTGTGTCTTTTAAAGATGCCTAGAGAAGAGAGGATAACAAGTACATATTTATAACTTTTTGTTATATTACCTTTCTTTTTATCATTTCTGATTATCTTCATTTTTTCCTGTGGATTCAAATGATCATTTGCAGCAATTCCCATTGCCCAGTACAGCTTTGTTCCCATGTACCTGTTTTGTGCTATTATTGTCAAATATTAGGTTTTTGGGGGGTTTTTTTTTGAGTTGGAATCTCACTCTGTCACTCAGGCTGGAGTGCAATGGCATGCTCATGGCCACCGCAGTCTTGCCCTGCTGGGTTTAGGCAATCCTTCTGCCTCAGCCTTTCAAGTAGCTGGAACTACAGACACACGCCACCATGCTCAGCTAATCTTTGTGATTTATTTTGGAGACATGGTCTCACCAAGCTGCCCAGGTTGGTCTCGAACCCTCAGGCTCAGGCAATCCTCTCACCTCAGCCTCCCAAAGTACTGTATTACAGGCTGAGCCACTGTGCCCGGCCCAAATGTTAATTTTCTAAATGCTATAGGCCCCAAAATTGCTTTTAAAAAATCAGTTGAGAGAAAATATGCATTCTGTTTTTGGTGTGTGTGTGTGTGTGTGTGTGTGTGTGTGTGTGTGTGTGTGTGTTTGTGTGTGAATTTGAATTTCTATCTGGGCTCACTTGCTTTCAGTCTGAAGAACTTTCTTGAGTATGTTTTGTAAGCTGCAACTGCAGGCAATAGAGTCCCTCAATTTTCAGTTATATGGAAGTGTCTTCATTTTGCCTTCACTTTTGAAAGATAGCTTTGTTGTAACTAGAATGCTTAGTTTTATCATATCATAGTAACAATGCTGAAAGTCAAAAACAAGGAGAAAACCTTGAAAGTTGTGAGAGAAAAGCAACAAATCATTTTCAAAGGAACACTAAGTACACTAAGAACAACTGACTTTTTTTTTCTTTAAACACTTTGAATAGATCATGCTACTATCTCTGGCCTCCATTGTTTCTGATAAAAAAAGTCAGTTGTTCTTAGTGTACTTAGTGTTCCTTTAATGATTTGTTGCTTTTCTCTCACAACTTTCAAGGTTTTCTCCTTGTTTTTGACTTTCAGCATTGTTACTATGATATGTCTATTTGCAAATCTTTTGTATGCATCTTACTTTTGAGTTTTATGAGTTTCCAGATGTGTAGGTTAATGTTTTCCAATAAAATTGGAAGGTTTTGGACCATTTTTAATTTTTTCTTTTTTTAAAATTTATTTTGAGAAAGTCGGAACTTATTAGGAAGACAGCAGAGCTCCCATCAGCAGGAGGGGTTCCAAAGGGTGGCCCATCATTTTTTAAAATAATATTTTTTCCATGGTGGCTTGACAGCCAGGGGGTCCTCCAACAGATCCCTTAGCCCACCCATGAGAGGTCAGTGAAGCCCCCAGTAAGCACTCTGTAGAGCCCTACCCTAACTTTGGAGAGCCTGCAAAGTACCACTGAGGCCCTTGCTTTTGCCATTTCAGAGATTGGTTGAGTATAATGACCACAGAATGAGGAGATGAGGGCTCCCTGATCAGAACTGTGGGTGCTCACTGGGGTACAGGTGTGGTACCAAGTACTGTGCAGGTGTTTGTGAGACACCTTTTAATTCTACATTTACTATGGCAATTAACAGGACACAACAGTAGAGCCACTACATTCTGATACATTTCTGGCTTGTGGAGGTGGATGCTCTTGAGGGAGGAGACCTTATTATGGTTTATCCAGAGAGGCTGCAGGAGCTCCCAAGGTCCCTCTTGCAGAGGGTGTTGTCTGAGTCATGAGGAGAGGAGGAGGTATGAGCATGATGCACATTGCTGGGGAAATGTGCCTTAAAATTTCAAGTGTTAACCCCTCGTGGTTGTCCCTGCTGCGCTAGACCTGCATCGGTCTTCCTGACCCTCTCTGTGAACCCAGAAAGATATATTCCCTCACACCTGCCCCAGGGCTCACCTCCAGCAGAAATGTGACCCCTGGTTCTCACTCACAACCTGAGCATCATCCTGCAGGGTGGGTCCTGCCATGTGGCCATGCCAACCAAGCATCATCAGACCTGTCCGCAGCAGGGCACACCTCTTCCTTTCCTAAACCCCTAGAAACTGGGATGCTGCCAACTTTGTCCTTCTCCAGGTGTAGAAGTCTGTTCACAGAGTAAACTATGCCTGGGAAGGAGTAGAGTATTGTCACTTTCAGAATATCGCTTGATTGCTGTAGCCCTTGCATCTGGAGGGTGCTGTGATGCAATCAAAGAATTTCTACTAGTTTACTTCTGGGGATGAACACAGCTCAGGACAACCTCAGCTCCATGTCAGAGCTTCACAAACCAGCAACATCCACACATAGTGAGCCAGCACTACCAACACAACAGCACAACCACAAGCAATAATAAGGAAAGGGGAGGCTTCACTATGCCTACTGCAAAGACAACACAAACAACATAGAGGGATATAAAAGTCCCGACTGCCCAGAGCACCCACATTCACTCACTCATTCACTCACTCACTCACTCACTCACAATCCTCCATCTCACCTACCCCAGCTCAACCCCCAGCATGGCCATGTCCACCATGTCTGTCTGCTCCAGTGCTTGCAATGACTCCTGGCAGGAGGACAACTGCCCAGAGAGTTTCTGTGAACCCCCCTGCTGTACCCCCAGCTGCTGCACCCCAGCCCCCTGCCTGAGCCTGGTCTGCACCCCAGTGAGCTGTGTGTCCAGCCCCTGCCAGTCAGTCTGCATCAGCTCCTGCACACCTTCATGCTGCCAGCAGTCTAGCTGCCAGCTGGCTTGCTGTACCTCCTCCCCCTGCCAGCAGGCTTGTTGTATGCCTGTCCACTACAAGCTCATCTGCTGCATGCCTATCTGCTCTGAGCCTTCCTCTTCATGCTGCCAGCAGTCTAACTGCCAGCCTTCCTGCTGTACCTCCTCCCCCTGCCAGCAACCCTGCTGCATGCCTGTCTGCTGCAAGACTGTGTCCTGCAAGCCCGTCTGCTGTGTGCCCACCTGCTCTGGGGCTTCCTCTTCATACTGCCAGCAATCTAGCTGCCAGCCTACTTGCTGCCTCTCCTCCTGCTGCAGACCCTCCTCCTGCGTGTCCCTCCTCTGCCGCCCTGTGTGCAGGCCAGCCTGCTGCGTGCCCACCTCCTCCTGCTGTGCCCCTGCCTCCTCCTGCCAACCCAGCTGCTGCCGCCCGGCCTCCTGCGTGTCTCTTCTCTGCCGCCCTGCATGCTCCCGCCCAGCCTGCTGTGGCCTCACCTCGGGCCAGAAGTCCAGCTGCTGACAGGCACATCTACTTCCCCAGCATTGTTCCAGGGCCAGCTCTGACTTCCTGAAACCCTTGGAACCCTGGGCCCAGCCTGGGTCTCCTCTGCCCAGCTGTGTGAGCCCACCTCTGGCCAGCTGTATGAGCCCTCATGGCTGGGCCTGCTCTGATTTCTTTCCAGGCCATGTGTCTCTCCTGGGACCCTGCTCTCCATCCTGGCTGGCTGTTGGTCACTTTGTCCTGCCCCGTGGAGTAGCCTGTCAGCAAACGAAAGGAAGAATTTTGATATGGTGTGAGGATGGGCGCTTTGGGACCCTGGCCTTGAGCTCCATCCAGAGTCGCAGCACCATGGGGCAGGGCTGGCCATGACCTCCCATGCACCCGGGTCTTTCATTGTGGCAGTTACCCTGCCAGCCTCGATACAAGGAACCCTGCCTGCCTGGGAGACCTCTTGTGCCCCCTGTATGTCTCCAGGTCCTGGGAACAGCATTCAGTGCTTCTAGCCCTCTTCCCCAGCCTGGAGCTGAGCAACCCTTCTCTGTGATCACCACTGCCCCCAGCTTCCCGCCCTCTCTCCTCCCCTGTACCCCCCCCACCCAGTTCCTGCATCTCTTCCTCCTCTGCCCATCTGAACTCTGCTCTTCCTGCTTTCCATCAGCCCTCTCTTAATAAATAAAATAAATGTTTCTCACTCCTGGAAGATATCTTAACAGTTGATCTCTTATTTCATTATGTATCTCTGTGTTTTTGTTTTGCAATGTGTATGGCCATTCGAATGATTGAAGACTGTGGGTCCCTTTCAGTTTTCTGTAATTTCTGCCAGTTCTGGCTCAGTGCTGTGACTTCTGTTCCCTCCATCCTGCAAAACTGCTCAATCCCAGGTGTAAGCATGCCGGTTCAGCCAAGATCCTTGAGTGACAGGTGACTCCTGGGTGTGGCTGAACACCATGGACCCAAGCAAAAGTCCTTCATCCGAGGTCTGTGAACTTGGACAAGAAGGGGAAAAAATGACATCTGTATTTCCACTAATCTCAAACTGAAATTTAGCATTTAGATCAGTGTTGAATGAAGTCAACAAACTGCCGGCGGTGCCTGCAGCTTCATCCCCAACAGAAAGCAGATGTTGCGGGCGACATGTGGTGGTAGCTGCAAATCCGCAGGCCTCATGGCAACTGTTCCTGTTTCCTAAGGATGGGTGTGCAAGGCCCACCATATCTGTGTTTATTAGAGAAGCACATGCTAGATAGCGCATTTTTGTCTGTTTGTTTTTTTGTTTTGAGTCAGAGTCTCACTCTGTCACCCAGACTGGAGTGCAGTGGCACGCTTATGGCTATCCTTCCGCCTCAGCCTTCCAAGTAGCTGGAAATACAGGGGCGCGCTACCATGCTTGGCTTGTTTTTTGATTTATTGTAGAGACGAGGTCTCACCATCTTGCTAGGGCTGGTCTCCAAACCCTGAGCTCAGGCAGTCCTCTCACCTCAGCCTCCCAAAGTGCTGGGATTACAGGCTTGAGCCACCGTGCCCTGCCCTCTTTGGTTATAACTATTATTAGTGTGTAGGTTTTTTGGAGGCAGAGCCTCACTCTGTCACCCAGGCTGGAATGCAGTGGTGAGATCATAGCTCACCTCAGCCTCGAACTCCTGGGCTCAAACAGTTCTCCTGCCTCGGTCTCCTGAGTAGCTGGGACTACAGGAGTATGCCACCACACCCAGCTAATCTTATTTTATTTTATTTTTGCAGAGATGGGGGCTTGTGTTGCTTAGGCTGATCTCAAACTCCTAGCCTCAAGAGATCCTCCTGCCTCCGTCTCCCAAAACGCTGAAATTAGAAGCGTGAGACACTGCACCTGGCTGTTTTTTCTTATTGTAAACTGTTTCCTTTGTAGCCCTCTTATGTATTATATTTTATGTGCTTAAACACCTCCTCCACTCCACCCCACCCCTCAAGCTTTCCCAAGATGACCAGGGAGAGGCACAAAAGGGCAAAATCCCAGCTTTTGCCTTGGGCCTGTAATTCTTTACTCTCTCTTCCACTTCCTGTTGCTGTTAGGAAGATTCTACAACCCCCCCAAGTCACACCCCCAGCATTTCCAGTTGTTTCCAGTAGGATAATAACCCCCTGTTGTGGCTCTGTGACTCTCATTAGGACTAATTAGAATTTTCTAAAACTTCCCCCTGTTGCTGGCCGGGGATCCCTTACATCTTGAGTATGTCTTTTTCTTTGAACTGCTGTATCTTTTAATGTGTTCAGGAAATATTTTATTCCCTCGCAGTGTTCACATCACGTCTGTACAAATCCAAAGCGGAGAGGTGGGAAGTCCCTGTCCAAGTACTATACGCTCCGGGGAAGGAAAGACAGAGAGGTGCCCGACACTCATCTTTCCTTTCCAAGCCCCCAGTGCCGGGGCAAGGGGAGTGGGCAGGGTCCTGCTGCCTCCAGCCCTGTGTCCAGTGTCTGGTCAGCAGCTGGAGCGAGCCTGCCCAGCCCCTGTGCCTGGTGACCGTGCGTCTGTGCAGCCAGCCTCCCCGGGGCACCCTGCCAGGCAGGCGGTGGACTCACTCAGAGGAGTCACAGGGCGCCTCTCTCTCAGGTACTCCCTGATGCCTGGAGTTCCTCTCACTCATCTCCCCCTTCCCTTGGCCAGCAACTGTGTCTGATGACCATTCTCTTCACTGGTTATCGGACACTGTAAGGGAACAGTTTCCAGTGTTCAGGGGTTGTGGGTCAGCCCGCCCTCCATCAGCCGTGGGGTGTGGTGGCCCCACTGATGCAAAGTCCTCATTTCTAGATTGTGTCGTCATGGGAGGAAGTCCTGTGTGTGCGCCCCGTCTGGCCTGGAAGCATCGCTTTCCCTGTCGCTGCCTGTCTAGTTGTGGCACTAGTTACCTTCTTCTGGGATTGATTTGATTTGATTTGATTTTAGTCAGCCTGTTGCCCAGGCTGGAGTGCAGTAGCACAGTCACAGCTACTGCAGCCTTGACCTGCCAGACTCAGGCGACCCTTCCACCTCAGCTTCCAAGTAGCAAGGGCTATAGGCGTGTGCCACTATGTCTGGCTAATTTTCTGATTTTTTGTAGAGACGATATCTTGCCATGTTGCCTAGTCTGGTCCCAAACTCCTGGGCTCAAGCAATTCTCTTCCCTTAGCCTCCCAAAGTGCTGGTATTACAGATGTGAACCACTGTTCTCAGCCTTTGAGTTTTATTCCAGGAACCCTTGTGAGAACATTTTCATCTAATAAGAAGTATCCAAAAAATTTGCTTGTAACTGACTGCTTTGCTTCTCATTCTGATATTTTTACTAAATTCTTTGCTGTTGAGATTTTCCTCTTGTTTCAGGGGTTTATTTATTTATTTATATCTTTTAAATATCTGCCATTGTTTTTTTTTTTTTCTTCTGCTTTTCCTAGTGTTTTGTAATACATATTCTGTTATTAATTGTGCTAATGAATAGTTTTTAAGTTTACTTTTGTGTTTTTTAAATAATTAAAGTCAAGGGTGAAGCTATAATTTGAGAAACTCCTGTTTGAGGCAGCATGATCTTGCCTTCCTTAGCGTCTACCCACACCCCACACACCACCCCCAACTCATTTGTCTTTTACATGTCATTTAAGGCAGGACATAGTCTATTCCGGTAGAAATAGAACCACTTATGCCATTGTAAATATCATGACAGTCACATTTAAAAATGTGAAAAGGAACACGTGAAATTAATTTAGTAATATATTTAATTTAACCCAATACATCCAAAATGTTCCCATTGCATCATGTGATACAGCTCCATTTCAAGTGCTCAGTAGTCATGTGTGGTGAGTGACTCTCAGCACAATAAAATATCCAAATCTTATTGTTATTAAATTAGGATGTATTACACTACACATCGATTACCATAGCTGTGAAACCTGCATTTGCATTTGCAACTGAGCTCATTAGCTGTTTAGACGTCATTCAGTGTTTTCCTGTCTTTGTATCATGACAGCCCTTTGAGACCCAGTCTCCATGTTCCTCCACGTCTTTGCTTCATCTGGGTCTTGGTCAGCTAGGTCTGCTGTAATCCATTGCTGTGTCCTGAGGGGCTTAAGCAGCACACATATATTTCTCCCAGTTTGGGGGGTCTGGAAATCTGAGATCGGACAGGGTACCAGCACAGTCAGCTGGGGTTGAAGGCTCTCTTTCTGTCCACAGATGGCCACCTTCCTGCTGTGTCCCCCCACAATACAGAGAGAGAGAAATAATCTCTCCAGGGTTTCTGCTTTTAAGGGCACTAATCCCATTCTTGAGGGCCCCATCCTTTTGACCTACTTGCCTCTGAAAAATCCTACCTCTTAATACCATCACATTGAGATTAGGGTCTCAACACATGAATTGGAGCGCAACAGAAACTTTTCATCCCTAACAATTACTTAGTCATTTGTCGTGTTTCTTTTTTTTTTAATTTATTTTTTATTTTAAACACATGGGATACAATTCAGGATTAGGTATACAAGTGGCCACCACACAGGTAAAGTTTGGGCTTCCCTTTGGTTGCCACTTTGCCTGGTTTGAGATCAGGTACCCTTATTGATGTTGTGTCCTCCTGTTGTGTTTTGTAAAGTATTCTTTTTCTCTAGAGAAAAATAAATACTTTAATTTCTTAATGTAAAGAAATACTTTAATACACTCCTGGCTGGAGTGTTTCTAAGCTCTCCCTTATAGGAAAAAAACTTTGGTGTTGTCATTCCTTGAGAAAGATGTAAAAACATTCAACTTTAGTCCACCAAAGCTTTCCCTAGAAGCTCTGTAATGTTTCCCTGTTGTCATTCCATGGCAGGCGGGAGGAGTCTAAGGACAGGCTGATGTGGATTCATTTCCAGATTGCATACTGCTTCTTTCTGCAGGTGAAAGGACCGGTCATAAGTCTTCTAATTTTAAAACTTACCAACATATGTGTGGGATGAGCTCTAAAGAACTGATTTTCTTGAAATCCATTAAGTTCTTCCAGTCTAAATACACACCTTTGTTCATCCAGTCCAGAATAGCAAGTCCTCAATTACTCTTTGGATGATTACTTTGATCCTAATTGTTCTTTCTGAGTTCTTAGCAACTGAATTATTATGTTTGGTCTCAGCTAAATATACTCTCTGTTTATTATCTTTTCTCTTGTTATGTTTGTGGCTTTATCCTTTGCCTCTTTGTTTTGGAAGAACTGCCAGTGTTTGTCCTTACAACCATTGAATTGGTGTCCATTTTGCTCCTCTGCCTCCAATGCAAATTTTTAATCTAGTAGGTTGTTGTTAAATTTCCATGAACACATGCGGACTTTCATCTCCACAATTTTTCTGGAACGAGGGGAGCACTGGTTGAGAGCATAGATCCTACATAAACACTGGCTGGCTTCCACTTCCAGTTCTTCCACTTTTTGCTGTGTAACTTTGATCAGGTTGCTTAACCTCTCTGTGTCGAGGCTTCCTTATCTGTTCCTAGTAACCTTGTCTAGGAGTTGATGCAAAAATTGAGTTAATAGATGTGAAGTGCTGTGATACTGCTTGGCACAGACACATGTTCAGTAAATGTTCTCTGATGCCACCAACCTCACCATCAGTACTATCATGAGGGTAATTTTCTGAGATTACTGAGGCTGTCACCAGGGTCATGAGTTATGATTTGCTGTTCCAGGTTCAGGGACCACATCCCTCGTATTCCACTAGGGAACACAGTTTTCCCTTGGCTCTGGCCTAGTCCCTATTGTGCACTGCTCCAATTCACTAGGCGAGATCCCGCTCTAGTAGTAAACCATGACTTTATGGGCCTCACCCCCTTGTGACTGGAGGGGCTTGTCTGCCAATAGCTGTGGAGAGGGGAGGGTACTGGTCTGTGCTGGAAGGCCCCTGGGTCTAGATGAAATTCCAATCATGCTGGCGCAGCAGGCTTGAGGGGTGTGGGTGGGGGCTCTGGGCGGCTGTGAGTTCATCCCCTGTTCAGCCCCTCAGTGAATATGGCCAGTGAAAGTCACTCCCACGGGTGGCTCAAGCCACTGGGTAAACAACCATATCATCTGCACATCACAGAAATTCAAGCCCCGTTGCCATTTCTTGGCTTGTTGCTTTGACTGGACCCGTGTAGGACAGGAGTGGAAGGTTCTGATGCCAGCAGGCCTGCTCGCCTTCTCCCAGACTTTGAAGAGCTTCCAGTGAGACACCCTAGTGCTGTGGATCTTCTGAGCATTGGGACAGCCTGTCCGCGGTTACTGGAGCTTCATTCCCAGATGAGAGAGGGTGGCAGGACACCAGGAGATACTAACAGTTCTTGGGGACCATACCCAGGCTGTGCTGTACTTGGGCATCAGGACAATGGAGCTCACCAGTGGACGTTACTGCTGCACTTGCCCTCCAGGTGTCCCTGCAGGGCTAGACTCAGCCACAGGCAGCCCTCCCCAACGCTGGGTGGGGTTTACAAGCTGGACAAGGACATATCATATCCAGAGAAACGAAAATAATGAGGATCCTCCTGGCTCCAAACACCAACCAGGAAGGGAAGGGCATTGTGAGGCCTCCTCCCAGGAAAACAAACACCCTAGGGATATAAAAGCCAGACAGCCCAGCACCTCACACACACACACCTCTTTACTCACTCCCTCACTCACTCCACTCTCCCCAGCTCAACCTCCAACATGGCAACATCCACCGTGTCTGTCTGCTCCAGCGACCTGAGCTATGGCAGCCGGGTCTGCCTGCCCGGGTCCTGTGTCTCTGGCTCCGAGTCCTGGCAGGCGGACGACTGTCCAGAGAGCTGCTGCGAGCCCCCCTGCTGTGCCCCCAGCTGCCGCGCCCCAGCCCCCTGCCTGAGCCTGATCTGCACCCCAGTGAGCTGTGTGTCCAGCCCCTGCCAGTCAGCCTGCACCAGCTCCTGCACGCCCTCATGCTGCCAGCAGTCTAGCTGCCAACCAGCTTGCTGTGTTCCTGTCTGCTGCAAGCTCATCTGCTGCAAGCCTGTCTGCTGTGGGCCCATCTGCTCTGGAGCATCCTCTTCCTGCTGCCAGCAGTCTAGCTGCCAGTCGGCTTGTTGCACTTCTTCTCCTTGCCAAGAGGCCTGCTGTGTGCCTGTCTGCTGCAAGCCCATCTGCTGCAAGCCTAACTGCTCTGAGGGTTCCTCTTCATGCTGCCAACAGTCTAGCTGTCAACCGGCTTGCTGCACCTCCTCTCCCTGCCAACAGACCTCCTGCATGCCTGTGTGCTGCAAGCCCATCTGCTGTGTGCCCATCTGCTCTGGGGCATCCTCTTCCTGCTGCCAGCAGTCTAGCTGCCAGCCCTCTTGCTGTACCTCTTCCCCCTGCCAGCAGCCCTGCTGTGTGCCCGTGTGCTGCAAGACTGTGTCCTGCAAGCCTGTCTGCTGTGAGCCCCTCTGCTCTGGGTCTTCCTCTTCGTGCTGCCAGCCGTCTAGCTGCCAGCCGGCTTGCTGTCCCTCCTCCTGCTGCAGACCCTCCTCCTGTATGTCTCTCCTCTGCCGCCCTGTGTGCAGGCCCGCCTGCTGCGTGCCTGTCCCCTCCTGCTGTGCCCCCACCTCCTCCTGCCAACCCAGCTGCTACCGCCCAGCCTCCTGCGTTTCCCTCCTCTGCCGCCCCATGTGCTCCCGCCCGGCCTGCTGAGGGCTCTCAGGACAAGCCAGGTTCAGGTCTCCCTCCCTGCCAGTCCTTGGAAGCCCCTGGCCTACCAGTCTTCCCAGCCCCAGCACAGCTCAACCTCTGGGAAAGAGCAGCCCATCCACAGCCCACCAGTTCTGGTGTCTGTGATGCCCACTTGCTCTTCCCCTGGCCTCAGCCCATGGGAGCCCTGGCTGCTCCACGGGGCACTTCCTTGCTCCAGGCCTTGTCATTCGCTGGTCAGGGGTGGCCCTGCTGACCCTGGACACGCCCCTGGGAGTGTCACTCTCTGCCTCTGAGCTCCAATAAAACCTCTGCTGTCCCACAATGACTCTGATGACTGTAGCTCATTGGGGAGGGAGGGCAGGGTGAGCCTGTCCTGGTTCTGGGGTGCTGGGCCCCTCTGAGCTACATCACAAGCTTTGGGGTAGGTGGGGGGTTTCTGCACCAACCCCTGAAAGCTCCTGTTCACCTTGGGGCATGTTCTGCTGTTCCCCCACCCCTCAGGTCCTGGGTGTTCCAGAAACCTTGCTCACTGGTGGAGTTCAGCGGATACCCCTGACTCAGATCAAAGCCCCCCAACCTCACCCCACTATGCCTAGAAGCAGCTCCTTCCATGTGTTTTGAAAACACTACTGGACCAGACTTTTCTGCTCTCACACCTCAACAGTCAACACAGGAGAGGCCTGTGGCCAAATGGAGGGTTTCTCCCATACACCAGGCATTGGCACCAACTGGGCATCCTCCAATTCATTTCTGACACCATCTAATTGGAGATGATATCAGACCCCATGGATGGGGCTCAGTCTCTAAGACTCCCTACCCCAACATCGGTCGCAAACCTAGGCAACCAGAGCTTATGATTGACTGGTTTCAAACTGGTTCCCATGACCCCAGGTTTGGCTTTGATTAATTTGCCAGAACAGCTCACAGAATGGAATGCCGGTAAACACAGTTACCGTTTTATTCTAATGGATATCGCAAAGGATACAGATGGTGAAGCGTGGGGGAGGGATGGAGTTTCCCTGCTCTCCCTGGGTGCCTCCTCCAAGACCTCCCCTTGCTCAGCTCTCTGGGAGCTCCCAAACTCAGTCTTTTTAGGTCTTTTTGTTTTGTTTTGTTTTTTTGATTTGGAGTCTCACTCTGTCGCCTAGGCTGGACACTCACTGCAGCCTCAACCTCCCCGAGTCAGGCAATCCTTCTGCCTCACCCTTCCAAGTAGCTGGGACTACAGGTATGCATCATCACACCCGTTTTGTTTTGTTTTTTAATTTTTGGTAAGAGATAAGGTCTTGCTATGTTGCCTAGGCTGGTTTCTAACTCCTGGGCTCAAGTGATCCTCCCACGTTGGCTTCCCAAAGTGCTAGGATTACAGGCATGAGACACCATGCCTGGTACTGTTGGGTTTTTATAGAAACTTCATGACCTCAGCACTCCTTCTTCTAGGGTACAGGAAGGACCGTCTCTGGGCGAGTCTTAAGATCCACAAGCAGAAAGTCTGGGAAAGATTAGAGTCCTGCCTTGGGACAGGAGAAGGGAGGGCAGGAGGTCAGAGAGGCTGTTTCCTGAGACCTTATGTGCCAACATTGTAACAATAGTTTGTAACAAGGGCTCTGAGAGGGACTCGAGGATGAAAATCTACATATATCATAACACTACACCATGGCACAGAAGTGGGTCTGTTCTGGGGGTATCAGGCCTGCAGCTGTTCTGGGGATATAAGAGGCTGGAGAGATATTGGCACTGGCTGGCCAGGCACCCAGGGAGTTCCACCTGGGATGGCTTGGGCATCTGGGACTCCTGCACACACTCAGACACTCAGGAACGCCCTCTGCTCGGCACCGGGCATGCTGCTGGGATGCAGAAGGCAGAGGACAAAGATGCACCCTGCAAAGCCCTGGCTTGTTAGAATGGGAGGAGAGAGCTGGTAGGAAGGTAAGGTCTCAGGGCAGCAGTTATGGAGGAAGCCCAGGCCAGAGTGGCACCATGTGCAGACCAGAAGGTGGGAGGGACACATGAATACACACATCCAGATATAGCCAGATATGATTAAGCAAATCTGAGAATGGACTCCCAGCAATACAACTGCAGAGCAATGGGCTCCCAGGGAGATGTGACAGTCACCACACTGCCACAAGAGTTCCTGAGTCTTCACTCTCAATAGCTATTCAGTCACCACATGGGCTGGGGTATACATCATCCTTTCTTTGCCAATTTGATAAAGAAGAGTACCGTATCATAGTTTCCTTCTCAAGGTATACATCATTCCATTCATGCAATACCAGATGGATGGAGATTTTATGCCTCTCCATATTTTATTATTACAAACACCACTGTTAGAATTCTTATCTTTTCACACTAGTATAAGCTTTTGCTTTACCTAAATTCTTAGCAGTGGGGATTCTAGGGTAGAGTGTTTGCTGATTTTCAATTCTGAGAAATACTGACATATGTCTAAAAAGCACTCCTCTAAATTGTGCCTGCTACAAGTGATATCAGAGAAAATCGTGGAGTAGGGAACTGTAAGGGCCTGTGCTTCCACAGAAACACCAGAAACTGACAAAAACAAAATAAAAAAGTAAAGGCCTGGTAGAATCTAGTTTTTCTAAACTCTGGAAAAATAGCCCAAGGTTTACAACAAGCCAGGAAGAAAGAGAGAGAGAGAGAAAGAGAGAGAGAGAGAGAGACAGACAGAGAGAGACTCCGGTAGAATCAGCTTTATCTGAACTCTGGAAAATAGTCCAAAATTTACAACAAGCCAAGGAACACTTAATCAAGTAAAAAGCAACTGAACCCAGCAGGAGAACACTGTGGGATTTTAACTTTTCCTTACCCCACTCCCTCATTCCCACCTGGTTCATAGTCTTGGATATGGCAGCTGGAGTTCCTGCTGTGAGATGCTGAGGCCAGAGGAGCAGAGTGGATCCTGTTTCCAAGGAAGCCTGGCTGTCCACTTTGAGCTGTGTAGCAGCTCCTGAAGAGCTAACACAAAGGGCTTCCCTTTATTTCACCAACTTAGAACTCTCTTGAGAAAGAGAAGCAGCTACATGGAGGGTATTTGTCAGAACATGTATAGGTAAATGAATCAGTCATTGTCACCTGGGTCAAAAGATAACAGTTGATAAAATCAATGGACACTCCAAAAAGGAAGGAAACACTGGGGAATGAGATGCTTTGGGGAATAAGGGCTTTGAAAGATTCCACATCGTTCTGGGAGCCCAGGAAGCCCTGACGCATGCCCATGATGGAGCACATGCTCAGAAAAGACTTGAGAAGCTCTCGCTACTCACTTCCAGTTGAACTTCAAGCTCTGAGCAAGCAGGAAGTGATGGTGCAAACAGGAAGTGAAGAGGAAGCAGGGAGTAAAGGAGAAGCCGAGTTGTAAACTGCCCATCCAAGTGTTAAGGGTGTGCATCAACACCCACTTACAGAGTCCAGCTACAAAGCCTGGAGGAAAATATTTTTTGGTTCCAGGTGTTTAATGAACTCTCTGTCAAATTACTATCTGAATACTAAGCTAATGGAACAAGGACCACACATAACAAAGAACACAATTATTATAAAACTATTTTAGAAAAATGACAAAACAAATAATAACAACAAAAGGTGACTATAAGTCACAACAATCAGCAACTACAAATTATGGAGAGGAAGGAGCATTTGATATCCAGAATTATCACATTATAATGTCCACTGCCCAGTTTTCAACAAAGTTCTGTGGCATGCAAAGAAGCAAGAAATATGAGCTATTTACAAAGGAAGAAAGGGAAGCAACTAATATGAAATGTTCCTGAAGAAGCCCAGAAAGACAAAGACAAAGGCTTTAAATCAACTCCCTTAAACATGTCCAAAAAGCTAAATAAAGCCATGAACAAATAATTAAGATAAACCAGGAGAATGATGCCTCACTATAAAGAACATATCAATAAAAAGATATAAATTTTTAAAAAATCAAATAGAAATTCTGTAATTGAAAATTACAATAACTGAAATAAAGGTTTATGATAAGGTGTCAGCAGCAGATTTGAGCAGGCAGAGGAATTAGTGGGCATAAAGACAGATCAATTAAAACATTCTAATCTAGGAGGAGATGAAAAATAATACAGAAAAATGAACAGATTTTACAAGGCTAGTAGAACACCATCAAGCATACCTGTACATACTTAACATGAGTTCCAGAAGAGACAGGAAGAAGCAGAAAAAATATCTGAAGAAATAATAGTCCCAAACCTTCCAAACTGATGAAACATATGAATCTACATATTCAAGAAGCTCAATGAACCCCAAGTAGTATAAAGTAAAAGAGATCCACAAGAAGACACCATATAATCACACTGTCAAAAGTCAAGAACAGAGAGAATCTAGAAATCACATGAGAAAGTATTAACAACTAATTTTTCATCAGAAACTGTAGAGGCCAGAAGGCAACAGGATGATATATTTAAGGTGCTGGTGGGAGGACAGCAATCAATCAAGAGGATGTCTGTATCTTGCAAAATGATCCTTTACAAATGAAGGCATAAGTAAGATATTTCCAGGTAAATAACGGTTGAGGAAGTAAATTGCTAATATACCTGCCTTATAAGAAATGCTAATTCAGGCTGAAATAAAAGGGGTCTAGATAGTAATTTCAACCTATATAGGGGAATATAAATCAATAGCAAAGCTGTCAGTTTTGATTGGTTGTGCATTTATAGAAATTTGTCCATTACAACTTGGTTATCTAATTTGTTGCTGTACAAATATTCCAAGTATTCCCTTATAATTCTTTTAATTTAGGTAAGGTCAGTTGTGATGTTCTCATTTTCATTTATAATTTTAGTTATTCTAATCTATCTTCTTTTTATCCGTTTAAATAGAAGTTTGTCAATTTGGTTGTTCTTTTCAAAGAACCAATTTTTGGTTTCATTGACTCTTTTGGTTTTTAATTCTCCATTTCATTTATCTGTTATCTAATCTTTATTTCCTCCCTACTACTAGATTTGTATTTAATTTGCCCTAATTTTTCTAGTTCCTTAAGGTATGAAGTTGTTATATTATTGACTTGAGATCATTCTGTTTTTAGAATGTGGTCATTTACAGCTATCATTTTCCCTCTGGGTATTGCTGTCACTGCATCTCATAAGTTTTGATTTGTTGTAAGTTCTTTTTCATTCATCTTAAAGCATTTTCTAACTTCTCTTTGAGTTCTCCATTGACCCACTGGTTATTTGAGAGTGTGTATTTCATTTACATATATTTGTGAATTCCAATTTTTCTCTCTTTTTAAAATTTTTTTAAGTTGGCATCTCGCTCCATCGCCCAGGCTGGAGTGAAGTGGCATGCTCACAACCACCCCAGCATCCATCTGCTGGGCTCAGGCTATCCTTCTGCCTCAGCCTTCCAAGTAACCAGAACTATAGGTACATGCTACCACGCCTAGAAATTTTTTTTATTTATTGTAGAGATGAGATCTTGCCAACTTGCCCAGGCTATTCTCTAACCCATGGGTTCAGGCAAGCCCCTCACCTCGGCCTCCCAAAGTGCTGGGATTGCAGGCTTGAGCCACCACGCCTAGCCCAGTTTTTCTCTTCTATTGATTTCTAGTTTCTTTCCATGTAATCGGAGAAGATGCTTTGTATGATCTCAATCATTTTAAATTATTGAGACTAGTTTTGTAGCTCAAATGAAGTCTAATCTAGAGAATATTCCAAGTGAGCTTGAGAAAAATATGTGTTCTGCTGTTGTTGAACTGAGTGTTTTTGCATATATCTGTTAGGCCTAGTTGGTTTATGATGTTCTTCAAGTCCTCTATTTTCTTACTGAACTTCAGTTTAGTTCTCCTTTTATTTTACTTTTTTCTCTTGAGCTAAGATATCACTCTGTTGCCCAGGCTGGAGTCCAGTGGCACCATCATGGCCCGTCACGGTTTAGACCTCCTGAGTTCAGGTGATCCTTTTGCCTCAGCCTCCTGAGTAGCTGGGACTGTGGCTTGTGCCACCACACCCAGATAATTTCTTTTGTGTGTTTGTGGAGAGAAGGTCTCATTGTTTCCTAAGCTAGTCTCGAACTCCTAGCCTCAAGCAATCCTCCTGCCTCGGCCTCCCAAACTGTTGGGATTACAAGTGTGAGACACCATGCCTGGTCTCATTTATATTTTTAATTGAAAGAGTGGTTTATTGAAGTCTCCTTCTCTCATTGTAGAATTGGAAGTGTCTATTTTTTCCTTCAATTCTGTCAACTTTGGCTTCATATACTTTGGAGTTCTGATAACAGTTGTATCTGTATTTACAATTGTTATATCTTCCTGGTGGATGGGTGATGAGAAATTGTCCAGAGCATAGGCCAAGGGGTCTACCGGGCACAGTCATGACTGCCCCCTTGCCGTGTGGTTCTGGGCAGGTCACCAATATCCCTGAACCCTAGGTCATTCTTCACTAGGTAGCCACAGTTCTGGGTCCCAGGATGAGGGCAACCCCTCTGAATGAGGTGTTAGCACGCTGGAAATACTTCCTAAGGGCCGGTTTCCTGCAGAGGGAGCCATCATCCTGGGCAGCAGGGCCAGGGACTGGATGACCCAGCAACCAAGGGCAGCTCAGGCATGTCCCACCCATCCAAGCCACAGCCCACACTGCTCCCAGAACCCAGTTGGGATCACACTCTCCACTCCTGCCCCTGAGGATCACATGGAACAGCTACAGCTAGATGGGGCGGGGTGTTTATAAGTTGGACAACCTCATGGAAAACAAACGTCCCTGATGACAGCAGGCACCAGCTCTGACCAGCAGGGAAGGGGAGGCTATGGTGCCAGGATAGCAAGGGCAGGAGGATATATGAAACCATAGCTCCAATCTTCACATGGGACTCAGGCCTCACTCACTCACTAACACGTATTTGCTCCCTCCTCACTCATACCTTTCCCAGCTCACCTCCTGCCTACCACCCAGCATGATCGCATCCACCATGTCAGTCTGCTCCAGTGCTTACACTGACTCCTGGCAGGTGAACAACTGCCCAGAGAGCTGCTGTGAGCCACCCTGCTGTGCCACCAGCTGCTGTACCCTGGCCCCCTGCCTTAGCTTGCACCCCAGTGAGCTGTGTATCCAGCCCCTCCCACTCAGACTGCACCAACTCCTGTATGACCTCATGATGCTAGTAGTCTAGCTACCAGCTGGCTTACTGTTCCCTTTTCCCCTACCAGCAGGCCTACTGGGTGCTTGTCTGCTGCAAGCCTATTGGCTGTGTACCCATGTGTTGCAAGCCCTTGTATTGTAAGCCTGTCTGCTGCAAGCCCGTCTGCTATAAGCTCATCTGCTATGAGGGTCCCTCTTTTTGCTGCCAAAAGTCTAGCTACCAACCAGCTTGCTGCACCTCCTCTCCCTGACAGAAGGTCTGCTATGTGCCCATGTGCTGCAAATCCATCTACTGCAAGCCCATCTGCTACAAGCCATCTGCTCTGGATCTTCCTCTTCATGCTGCTAGTAGTCTGGCTGCCAGCTGGCTTCCTCTCCCTCCTCCTGCTACAGACCCTCCTCGTACGTGTCCCTTCTCTATCGCCCTGTGTGCAGGCCTGCCTGCTGCAGCCTCTCAAGACAGATGTGCTGACAGACATGTTCTCCAGGGTCAGTCTGGGTCAGGTCCTGATCTGGGATAGGTGCTGCCCCTACCTGGTTGGGTCCCCATGTCTTCACTCTACTGACATGACCTACCTCCATGCTCCTGGGAGCCCCCATCCTCCCTCCCCACAGCTCCTGCCTCCCAGGCGGTGCCCACCTGCCTTTGGTCATCTTCCATTCCCAGGTTCTCTGCTGCGGGTCACCTAGCCTCGATGTGACCTGCCAGCCCCTCCCTGGGTTTCCCAATAAACTCACTTGTTCCCCAATTCACTCTTCCTACGTGCTCATGAAGGACCCATGGTTCAGAGCAGACAGTGGTCCCCTCCAGTCACGCATACATCTAGGAGTGAGTGACTCAACCTAGAAATCACAGGGATGTTGGCCTCACTCCTCAGGGCGGTTCACCAGGTGAAACACACAGTCATGCTCAGGAGGGCTCAGTTGCTGCCCAGCCCCAGTGCCCAGGGCTTCCCGAGGCTGATGTCCCCAGTCGTGCCCTGATCTGTGGGCTCTGCAAGCCCCCTGGCCTGATCCCACCAGCTGTCCCACCTGGGCTGTTCCACCCTCCAGTCTATGGGCCTAGTCACCCTCCCCGGTGTCCTGCCTGCCTGCAGGTTCCATGTTCAGCAGAAACATGATGGGAGAGAGAAAGGAGTGGCCCCATGTCCACAGGAGATCAACAACCTGATTAAAACAGATGCATTACTTACATATTATTAGATCCTCCAAAGTCAGGGCACTCCTCGGGTCCTCCATGGGGAGCACTAGGACCCATGTGGGATTGTAGGGATGTAGAGTCGTGACTTCCAGTGATGATCCACGTGTCCTTACATGGGCAGTAGTCGCCAAAACCTTCGTAATATTTGGTCTACGTAGGAAGCATGAGCCGCCTGTGATGTCCCATAGGAAGGTCATCCTTGGGGAACACGGTAAGAATAGCAGCGTATCAGGCGCCACCACACTTGGGAGTGGCCACAGGGCCATCTTCAGCCTTGAAGGCTTCCTGGGTCCCCCAGAGACCACGACACTGTCCTGCCTGGACAGCCATTGCTGACTTGTGATTGCCAGCCCCTGGGATGCTGAGAGGCACCCCATGGTGCCTCTCATGCTGGGAGCCTGATGGCCCATGGCTCTGCTGTGGCCGTAGGCAGCCAAAATGCAATAGAGAGTAACACAGAATCAAGGCGTAATCGCTGCATGGCTGCTGCCCACTGCTCTGTCAGGGGCTCAGGAACCAGCCCAACCCTGGCTCAGCCTGACCGGCTCTTGGTTCTGTCCCTCGTCCTGGGCCAGGCTTGGACAACTGCTGGGACCCTGCACAGTAGCTGGGCAGTGGTTCATGCCTGTAATCCTAGCACTTTGGAAGGCAGAGGCAAGAGAATTATCTGAGCCCAGGGACCGGAGATCAACCTAGGCAACCTGGTGAGACCTCGTCTCTATACTAAATCAAAACATTAGCCGGACATGGTGGCATGTACCTGTAGTTCTAGCTACTTGGAAGACTGAGATGGAGGATCGCCGAGCTCAGCAGCTCGAGTCTGTGGTGGCCATGAGCATGCCACTGCATTCTAGCCTGGGAGATGGAGTGAGACTCTGAATCAAAAAATTCAAAAAACAACAAAAAAAGTACATGGCAGCCACACTGTTTCCTTCTGCATGGCCTGTTCATCTTCCCTATTTTGCATAAATGTCTTCCTGTGGATTTGGGGCTAGGACACTCAGCCTATCACCTGCACTCCTACATTTTCCACCAGTTGTTGCCTCTTGAGAGTACAACTTCGAGGTTGGAAACACCTCCTCTCAATATGCTAGAACTTTTATCACGTTGCTGTTTGGATTTGGCTGTGTGCCCCATTGTTAATATGACTTGTGTGAGGTATGAGATATTAATTTTTCTCTCTCCTCAACAGCCAATTGTTAAAAAGTTAGTCCATTCTTCCCATCCTTCATTCATCATATAAAAATTTCTGTGCGCTCTACTTCTGACATCTCTGTTCAGTTCCCTGCATGTCTCAATCTATCCTAGCACTAGTTCCAGGATGCTCTAGTCACTTAGCTGTGAAATGTTTTAATAGTTGATAAGGAAGGCATTGCTTTATTTCTAAAAATTTCAGTTATATCTTATATATTTTAGCTATCTCTTCCCAATTAATTTTAGATTGTATTCTAAATCATTTAAAAACCTGCTGGCATTTTGATTGCAATTGCATTGAACTTCTGAATACTTAGAAGGAAACTATATATATATATATATATATATATATAATTTTTTTTTTTTAGTAGGAGTCTCACTCTGCTACCCAGGTTGGAGTGCAGTGGCATGGTCACAACCTCTGCAGCCTCAACCTGCTGTGTTCAGGTTTCCAAGTAGCTAGAACCACAGGCACATACCATGACAATGACACCCGGATAGTTTTTTTTATTTATTGTAGAGGCGAGGTCTCGCCAAGTTGTCCAGGCTAGTCTTCAACTCCTGGGATCAGGCAATCCTCTTTGTCTCCTCCCAAAGTACTGAGATTATAGGCATGAGCCATGGTACCCAGCTAGGAAACTATAATTTTAACTATTGCTTCACAGTAACACAATAAAATATGTCCACTTAGAATTTTATCATTTTCTTTTATAGGTCAGATATATTTCTAACATATTTCTATTGGATTAACTCCTAGGGTTTGCATAGGTATGTTTTGCTAGTGTGAGTGGAAAAAGTTTTGCTCTTATGTTGTCTTAGCATATACATGTTAAATATAATATATAATCTGTCATCATATATAATATACACATATTTAGTCTTCATTGTATAAAACCATATATTTAGCTTCTTTGCAAATTCTTAATTCTTTCAGTTTGTCGGTTGATTTTCTTTAGTTTTGTATGCAGATGAGCTCATCTTATCACAACTGAAAATGTAACTTTTTTTTCAGTCCTTATAACTCCCACTTGTATTTCTTTTTTCCCACTTGTATTCTAGTTTACACATTACTATAAACACCCAGAATGAGGTGACTAGAACTATAAGCATCTTTGATTGTCTGACTATCATGAGAATACTTCTAAGTAAACACATGGTATTGACTGAGGGTCTTAGGTAAATAGCTTTTATTTTATTTTATTTTTATAGCTTTTATTTTTATACCAATTCTTTCTATTTCCATTTTGTTGTGAGTTTTCATCTTCTAGAATCAAGAAGGAATGTTGGGGGATTCTGGAAAAATGATGGTGTCTGAGACTTTTTTTAGTCTCTCTAAATCTTGAATAGAAACAGACAGATTTACCAGATGGAAAAAATAATATCCCACTATTTCCATTTAGAACAAAATTAAATGACAAGACATCCCCTAAAGGCCCAAATGCAAGTGGGAAGAGACCAGAAGCTGTGGGCAGGGGGAGCTAAGGTCTGTGCAGGAGGACTCTGAGTAGAACACTAAGAGAGCGACGGCCTGGGGACAAAAACCCAGGACTCCTGGAAGTAGAGCCAGGGTGGGAACAGCCACTGGGCTGGGCAGGGTCTACCAGTCCATCAGCCACTGAACACAGGGCCTGCAGGAAGAAGGTCTCACAGGGCTGGAACACCCTGACTATTGTGGACTCTAGAAACAGACCCACCAGGACTGCCTTCTAGGGCAGAGTTCCAACTGGAAATGGAAAGAAAGATGAGCAAAACAGAGCATCCACTTCCAACTTCTATGGAGTCAGAGAGGCTGGATCAACCCTCTCATCGGGGTCACCTAAAACACTTAATAAGATCATGGAACACTGGTATTTAGATCTTGTGCCTGAGGCAGCACAGTACAGACTCCCTGGGAGAAGGATGAAAGCGTGGGATCTCACAGTTGTCCCCCTTCACTGCCTTGAGAAGAATACCAGGCCACAGTGCAGAAGGGGGAGCTTGAGTTACAGAGATGGATTTGGATGTTGGGAGAGGTCAGGGCAGCCAGGGTTCCTAGGACAGAGAACTGCAGAGGAAGAGCTGCACTGATAGCTCTCTCTGCACCCACAGAGCCTTTCCCTCACATATTCTGCTGAGCAGTGAACAGAAAATATGCAAGGGGCAGAGATTGGGGAGACCACTAAACATAAAATGAATAACCCCAGATCTAAAAGAACCAGCAGCAGGGCCTGCTTCCACCCGCCACTAGGGGAAATGCTAACCATTCTCCACACATCCAGTGCATACTTCATTAGGAGGGTAAAGTAAGTACTAGAGTAACCATTGGTCTAGTGCTGCCTAACAAAACTTATATGCAAAGCTCAAAAGAATAAACTTTCCTAGTAACTTAACTACACCCTAGAACAGAGCTCTAGAATATTAATAGGAATTCAAAATATCCAGTCCCCTACATGGTGTAATTCATAATGTTGGCTATCCACTCAAAAATTACTAGGCATACAAAGAGGAAGGAAAACCTAACACATGTTGAGGATAAAACCAACTGAAACCAACCCAGAATGTCATAGACAATAAGCAAGGACATTGGAAAGTCACAACTTTGTTCCATATGTTCAAGAAGTTAGAGAAAGATCAACTGTATTGAGTTACGATGAGGAAAATCGTTTAAATAAAATCACAAATAACCTCTAGAGAGGAAAACTATGATGTCTGGGGTGGAAATAACACTGGATGAGTTAACAGCAGAAAAACCACTGCAGAAGAAAAATGAAGTGAACTTGAAGACATAGCAATAGAAACTCTCTAATATGAAACACAGAGAAGAAAAAAAAACCAAGCAATGCATTAGAGAGCTGTGGGATACTTCAAGTAAGATCATGTATGTGTAATTGGAGTCCCCACAGAAGAGAGAAAAAGAGGAACAGAAAGGAGACTGTCAGACTGGATAAATGGCTAATCCCAATTATGCTTCCCACAAGACATGCACTTTAAATATAATGACATGAATAGGTTAAAATTTTATATAAAAAAGACTAAATTAAGCCCAGAGCAGGTATAAAGTATGAAATAATAAAGATGAAACAAAAACCAGTTAAGTGAAAAATAGTAAAGCAATGTGATAATCAAGAAGCCAAATCTTTGAAAAGATAAATCTGGTTAACACCTAGCTAAACTCACTGGGAAAAGATAAACACACAAATCATTAATATTAGAAATGGAAGAAAAGGCACTGCCTCATATTGCCCCATCTTTGGTCAAATGTCAAATATGAAGACCCATATGTTCCTTCAGCTCTGGGACATGCTCTCCTATTTCTCCCTTCTGTTGCTCTATTTCTGGAATCCTTTGGAAGAACCTCGAATGTTTCTCAAGAATCATGTTTCTCTTCTGTTTTCTTTCACATATTCCATCTCTGTCATTCTGTGTTGTATGTGACACACTTCTTTGTCAACCATCCCACCAGTTTCTTCTCTCTCTAGCTGTTCTATCCAACCTCCACCCTTCCTTTCATCTGGAGTGTCTCTTTAGCTGGTGAGCAACTTTCATAAGGTGGAGCCTCACTCCATCAGAACTTCAGCTTCGTGTTGTCCAGGCACAGAGAGGGAATTCAGGTCCCCTCACCTGAACATGACAGAGAGAGTACAGCAGACAGGCTGTGGCTAGAAGATGGGTGTTCCCTGAGATGTTTGCTTAGGGGTCAGGGCATCAACCCAGTCCTCAACCCTAACCATGCATTTTACAGGCTCAGTAAA
Organism: Carlito syrichta; assembly: GCF_000164805.1. Lineage (NCBI taxonomy): Eukaryota > Metazoa > Chordata > Mammalia > Primates > Tarsiidae > Carlito > Carlito syrichta. Next base: position 41,554 of record NW_007249415.1, on the reverse strand, counting down.
CACTTACGTAAACAGACCAGAATTAATAAGGGCTCCTGGGATCCAGTTCAAAACATAAACAAGGAAAGGGGAAGCTTGTGGAGCCTCTGGCTAGAACAATACATACCTGGGCCAGGTATAAAAGCCCGACTGCCCAGAGCACCTCGCACCCTCACTCTCTCACTCACACCTTCATTCCCTAACTCACTCTGTCCCTCACTCACTCATAACCTCTCCCAGCTCAACCCTCAGCATGGCCGCATCCACCATGTCCGTCTGCTCCAGCAACCTGAGCTATGGCAGCCGGGTCTGCCTGCCCGGGTCCTGTGACTCTGGCTCCGAGTCCTGGCAGGCAGACGACTGTCCAGAGAGCTGCTGCGAGCCCCCCTGCTGTGCCCCAAGCTGCTGCGCCCCAGCCCCCTGCCTGAGCCTGATCTGCACCCCAGTGAGCTGTGTGTCCAGCCCCTGCCAGTCAGCCTGCACCAGTTCCTGCACTCCATCATGCCGCCAGCAGGCTAGCTGCCAGCCAGCTTGCTGTGTGCCTGTCTGCTGCAAGCTAGTTTGCTGCAAGCCAGTCTGCTCTGGGGCGTCTTCTTCCTGCTGCCAGCAGTCTAGCTGCCAGCCTTCTTGCTGCACCTCCTCTCCTTGCCAGCAGTCCTGCTGCATGCCCTTCTGCTGCAAGCCCATCTGCTGTGTGCCCACCTGCTCTGGGGCTTCCTCTTCATGCTGCCAGCAGTCTAGCTGCCAACCTTCTTGCTGCATCTCCTCCCCCTGCCAGCAGCCTTGCAGCGTGCCCATCTGCTGCAAGCCCATCTGCTGTGTGCCCACCTGCTCTGGGGCTTCCTCTTCATGCTGCCAGCAGTCTAGCTGCCAGCCGACTTGCTGCCCCTCCTCCTGCTGCAGACCTTCCTCCTGCGTGTCCCTCCTCTGCCGCCCTGTGTGCAGACCCGCCTGCTGCATGCCCGTCCCCTCCTGCTGTGCCCCCGCCTCCTCCTGCCAACCCAGCTGCTGCCGCCCGGCCTCCTGCATGTCCCTCCTCTGCCGCCCCGTGTGCTCCCGCCCAGCCTGCTGCAGCCTTTCCTCAGGACAGACATGTTGACAGGCACACCCCCTGGAGCCAACTGGGCTCAGGTCCTGACCTGGGATAAGTGCTGACCCCATCCAGATTGATCCCCATGTCTCCACCATGCTGACGTGACCTCCCTTCCTTGCTCCTGCGAGGACCTATCCTTCCTCCCCCTAGCTCTTTCCTTCCAGAAGGTGCCTATCTGCCTTTGGTCACCTTCTATTTCCTAAGCCCTCTGCTCTGGATTACCTAGCTTTGACATCCGGTGACCTGCGAGCCCCTCCCTGGGTTCCCCAATAAAATCATTTGCTCCCTGATTCTCTCTGCCTTTGTGTTCAAGGGATACCCGCAGTTTAGAATAGACAATATGGTCCTCTCCAGTCACACATACGTCTAGGAGTGAGTGGCTCCACCTGGAAATCACAGAGGTGGTGGCCTCACTCCTTGGGGTGGTTTACCAGGTGGGACTCATGGCCATGCTCAGGAGGGCTGAGTTCCTGCCCAGCCCTGGTGCCCTGGGTTTCCTGAACCTGGTATCCCTAGTCGTGCCCTGGTCTGTGGGGCTCTCCAGGACCCCGACCTATTCCCATGAGGGAAGGCTTGATTCCTACTGGGCCCTGGGTCCTAGATGTGAACATGCTTGGGGAGGATTCTACTGGTTGTGGAGTCAGCGCTTCCTCCGCAACCTCCCCTGTGCCTACCCTGGCAGGGCTCCCTAATGTCCCAGCCTTACCTCTGCCCACCCAAGTGGGGCTCCCTAATGCCCTCAATTGTCACTGGGAGAATTTTTCCTCTTCCTTGTCATGCGCTGACATCCAAGCATCACACACTCCCTGAAAGTCCCCATGTGGAAATGTTCCCTTTCATGGAAGGTCAGTTCAAGTGACCACCTCCTGCCATAGAAAGCAAGGGAGATGAGTTGTGCCTTCTGCTTCCAGAATGGCCAAGGGTATGAGACCCAACCTAAGACTTGGGGATTTTGCTGAATTGGAGGTTAAATTAAATATGTAGACCATAGGAGGCTTCTAACTTCTTTACAAAAATAGTCACATAGAATGGGTCTTATAATTTTACATGGGCAGATTTGCTAAACATATATATTGCCATGTGTTGCTTAATAATGGGGATATGTTCTAAGAAATGCATCGTTAGGCAATTTCATTGTGGGAACATGAGTGTCCTTACACACACCTGGGCATTATGGTGTAGCCCGCTGCTCCTAGGCAAAACACCTATGCAGCATGTGATTGTACTGAATACTGCAGGCAGTTATGACACAATGTAAGTATTTGTTTCTCTGAACATAGAAAAGGTATAGTAAAAATATGGCATTACAAACTGATGGGACCACCATTTTATATGTGGCCTATTGTTGACTGAAGTGTCATTAGGAGGTGAATGACTGTATACACTCCAGAAACATTTGTATGTTTGCTCTACCTTTCAGGTTAAATCACATTCAATTTTTTACTCTTAATTGTGTTTGGCTAGGAATCTATGCACTCTAATTTGCAAACAAGTAAATTGTCAAGTATACATTGTTTTTATATAACCTGAGTTGGAAAGGAAGGCACAGAGTTTTGAGGTTTCAGTGGACATTGAATTTATATTTGTTTTTTCTTTAATTGTGGTGAAATATACATAATATAAAGTTTGCCATCCAAACCATTTTTAGGTGTTCAGTTCAGCGGCATTAAGAAGTCAGTTATACAACCATCACTGGTATCTGTGTCCAGATGGTCCCATTTTCCCAAGCCGAAACTGTCCCCATTAAACACTAACTCATCTTTCCCCCCACCCCAGCCCCTGGTACCCACCATTCTGCTTCTGCTTCTATGGATTTGATTACTCTAGGGATCTCATATAAGTGGAATTATACAGTATTTGTCCTGTGAGAGGTTTCTTTCATTTAGTATTAAGTCCTCAGTGTTCATCCATGTTGTAGTGCATGTCAGAATTTCTTTCCTGTTGATGACTGAATAATATTCCAGGGGAGCCGTAGAAAAAGAAAAAAATACTTCATTGTATGGATGGACTACATTTTATTTATTCATTCATGCATTAGTGGACATTTGGGTTGCTTCTACCCTTTGACTATTGTGAATAAAGCTGCCATGCGCATGGTGTACAAATATTTCTTTCAATTCTTTTGAAAATAGACCTAGAAGTGGAATTGCTGGATCATTAATTTTTTAATGAACTACCATTCTGTTTTCAGGCAGCTGTATAATTTTACATTTCTACCAATAGTGCACAAGGGTTCAAGTTTCTCCAGATCCCCGCCAACACATGTTACTTTCTGTTTTGGGATACTGGTCATCCTGATGCATGTGGGGGTGCCTTTGGTTTTATCAGATCAGCAACTGGGATTAAGCCAGTCCTACTGCAGGGAGATAGCCCAGACCTTTGCCTGTCAGACCCATCCCCAGTCAGCCCTGCCCCCTCACATCAGCCTTACCCACTACAATCAGCCACCTCCGGTCAGCCCCACCCTCAATCAGCCCTTCCCCCTAACATTAACCTCACTCTACCCCCCCCAATCAGCCCTGCATCCTCATATCAGCCATTCTCTTCCCTCCCCTCCCCTGTCAGCCAGATTCCTCCCATCTGCCCCACCCCTCCCCATCAGTTCTGCCCCTTGTCAGCCCCGCCCCTCTCCACCATCCCCACCTTTTTCAGCCCCACCCCACCTGTCAGCCCCTCCTTTCCCATCAACCCCTGCCCTCCGTTATTCACTTCCCTCCACCCCTCTATGAGACCTAACCCCTCCTCTTCATCAACCTCAGCCCTCCGTCAGCCCTTGCTTCCACCTTCCATCAGCCCCGCCCCACCCCCATTAGCCCCATCCCATTTGTCACAGCTCCGTCCCTCGCCCCGCCCTCGGCTCTCTCCGCAGAAGAACGAGTACCTGCTCACGGTGGTGGCAGAGGAGAGCGACTCGCTGCTGCTGGGCCTGCGGTACTCGCCCACCCAGCTACATTTCCTGTTCCTCCACGAGGACGCAGCCGGCGCCTGGCAGACCCGCGTGTCCTTCCGCAATCCTGCTTTGATGGACAACCAGTGGCACACTCTGGTCCTGGCCGTGTCCACAGGCTTCTTTTCCCTCACTACGGACTGCGGGCTCCCAGTGGACATGTGGGTACCTGATGCCAGGAGAGAGGTCCGGAGGGGGGGCTGTGGCTGTGCCTGCCCGAGGGAGGGGTTGCAGGTGCTGTACCCGAGCCTGCCCAGGAAAGGGTCATGGGTGCTGTGCCTGTGCCTGGGGGGGGGGGGGGGTGCTGTGCCTGTGCCTCCCTAGGAATGGGTGGGGGGTGGTGATGCCTGCCCAGCCCTTTGAAGCAGCACCCGCTGTACCTTGCATTATGCAGTAAGTAGTGCCCCTGGGCCAGGTGGGTCAGGTGGGGTCATCACCCAGTCAGGCTTACAGAGTAGCCCATAGGAGCTGTCCACAGGGGCAGGTCATTGCCAAGAGATCAAAGGCAGGGTCAGACACCAGCCTGTCCTCTGAAAGCCTCCCATGGGGAGGGGGTGAGGGCCACGGTCCGGGCTGCCAAGGCAGATCACCCACCAGTCTGAGAGCTGGATGGACAGTGGAAAGAAGACGGTGAGTAATGCCCTCTGGACTCAGGCTGAAAGGGGGTGTCCAGGCAGATGAGTAATAGCATCCTCATGCCCAACACTTGTGAACACATGCTACATAGCATACTCCAGATGTTACCATTTCTCCTTACCTTAAATGACATCAGAGGATCAGTGGCTTAAAACCTGGTAAAGATGATCACAATAAGCAGCTCTCCTGATTCCTAGAAATAGCCCAGGGGATGTGGCCGGGGGGCTCTACAGTGCCCTTCAGATGCCAAAAGGAAGCTACAGGAATCCCAAGGCACTCAGGCAGGTGCCAACCAGCGGCAGGAGGGCCGGGCCTTGCTGCCTGACTGAAATGGGAGAGTAAATATGCACAAAAACTCCAAATGAGCATGCAAAATTACCCTTGGTAGTTTTGGATGCAGCCGGGGACTTTTGGAAACCTGAGTTTATCTTTGCCGTAGCCTGGTTTCTATGGCCTGACAGTGAGTCCTCACAACACTGCCAGGTGGTGGTTACCCATGCCAGCCCTCAAGATCGATCCTTGCGGAGTGGGACTGCAATTCCTTCTTTTTAATCACAGATGAACCTGTTTAACTCAGTCCATTATACTCCAAATTTAACTTTCAATGATAGAATCCTGTTTTGTTATGAAACTTATTTCACAATAAAAAATAATCCTCAACCTTTATATTCTTAGTTCAACACCCTGGATCACAATCCTTCTCCCACAGCACCCCCAAATTCATTAGGCCCTTACAAGGGTGATGAACTCTGAGGTCGCCAAGAGCCGGGAGCCTCTTGAGTAGCAGGCTAAAAGGAATCAGAAATAGCAGCTGCTTCCACCAGCAGGAAGGAAGCCAGTCTGACTGGACATGAATCCCCTGACATCTGAGTTAGCCAGAACCCCTAGGGATGGCAGGTAAAGCCTTCACTTGACTCATGGGCAGAAAGGAAGAATGAGCAGGTGCCCTCATGAGGAGTGTTCCTTCAAATGGTTTTAGGAATGGGCTTCCTGGAGAAGACTGGGACATAAGGCCTTCCGAGGTGGGATTCCATTGCACTTATTTCTCCAGGAGGAGCAGCCGCAGGGAACAGGGTTTGAGACCCACAGGCTGAGGCTGGGCTGTGGCTTCTGTCCACAGCTACCAATCCTGCTGGGTCAGCCCGTGCCTACGTCCTCAGCACGCTCTGCCCCTCCTGGCTAGTTAGTCAGAATCGAAACTCCAGCACTGCCCCAGGCTCCCTGGAGATACGTCTCCTGATGGCTGCCAGGCAAGGACAGACAACTCTGTGACATAGGAGGTTGCAGGAGTTGGGCCCAAGGAAGGCCAGGGGCCGCAGGGCTGGAGCCAATTTTGATCATGGAAGAATTTAGGCCCTCAGATCTCATGGGCCCTACAGGCCACCACGGAGAGTGCAGGCCAGGTTCAGGGCCAGAAGGCCAGGAGCCTCACGGAATCTGAGCTGTGTGCAGAGGATGGGGCCTCTGAGAGAGGAGCTGCAGCCGATGGCAGAGTGGAAGGAACAAGAGGCACCTAGGGAGCACCCCCTGCTCTGCCTCCAGGTTTTGCCTCCACCCACCCATCAAGATTCACTCCTCCTGACACCATCGTGGGGCACCAGCAAGGCACCTCTCTCCTGCCCTGAAGCCATCTGTCTCAGACCTCAGTGGAGGCTGGGTGAGCTGGCAGACCCCGCGTAGGTAGAAGCCACTACAGTGTCACCATGTGATACAGAAGAATCTCTAAGCATCTCCTCACCATGCAGAAAACTCTGGTTCTGGGGTGAAGTGCCCCCATAATTCATGTCCACCTAGTACCTGAGAAAGTGACCTCACTTGGAAACAGGGTCTTTGTAAATATTATCAAGTCGAGATGAGCCATGCCGGAGCAAGCAGGGCTTGGCTCCAGTGAGACCATGGACACACGGGAGAAGCCACGTGAAGAGACAGGAGGGATGCAGCCAGACACCTGAACCTGCCAGGAGCTGGAAGAGGCAAGAAATCTCCCTCCCCAGAGCCTTTGGAGAAAGTGTGGCCCTGCCAACACTTCACTTGCAGATGTCTGGCTTCCAGACTGTGAGAGACTCCTCTTCTGCTATATAAGCTGCTGATTTGTGGTCCTTTGTTATGGAAGCTCTGGGACACTAGAGCCCTCCTCATGTGGGCTGGCTCCCTTCTGTATATAAACAGGGTATGGCGTTGCTCTCCTATGGCCCTGACACTGTTCTCTGATGCTTTCAGAATGGCTGATGTGCCCTTTCCGGCCACCCTCTCGGTGGGAGGAGCTCGGTTCTTCATTGGCAGCCGAAGAAGAAACAAAGGCCTATTCACGGTGCGTGTCGAGGGTTTTCCCTTTTAACACTGGCACTTGAAGGGCAGGGGGCTGTCCTCAGGTTAGCTATCCTAATGCTTCTGTTGAACAGATTCTCATATGTGCTACAGGTCTCTACCACAGAGCCTTGGCACTTGGTGTTTCTACCTTCTGGAACCTGTTCCCTAGCACCCTTGGGCCCCTGCTCAAGTGTCCTCACCATAGAGGTCTGTCCCCACCACTCTGATGAGATCATGCCCACATCCAGCCCTGCAGCCCCTTCTCATATGTTGTCTTTTCTCAGACTAGCTCTGTGTCTGTTCAGTCTCTGTCTCTCCAGTAGCATGTGAGTAGAGGACTTCATTCCATGAAGGTAGGGACTGTTGCTCCCTACTGTGTCCACAGTGTCTAGAACCATGCCTGACATGCATAGGTGCTCTGTGACTATTTCTTAATTCATGCTAGGACAGACAGATGGACAGAGGGACAGATGGAGGAATAAATGACAGACAGGGAAGAATGGATGGGTGTGTGGGTGGGTGGAGGGGTGGATGGTAGAGTGATGGATAAATGAATGGAGGGATGAATGGAAAGAAAGATGGATGAATAGATAGTGAATAAGTGGATGGTCAGATGTATAGATGACGGATGGGTGGACAGATGAGTGGGTAGATGGATGGATGGGTGATGGATGGATGGATGGTTGATGGATGGATGGATGGAGGGATGAGTGGATGGATAGATGAATTAGTGGGTAATTGGAGGATGGATGGAGGGATGATGGATGAATGGAATGGACAGATAAGTGAATGGATGGATGGATGGATAGATGGATAGATGGACAGATGGATAGATGGATGGGTTAGCAATGGATGGACAGATGGGCAGATAAATGGATGAGTGCTGGATGGACGGATGGATGGATGATGCATGAATGGATGGAGGGAGGGGTGGATGGACAGATGAATGAGTGAGTAATTGGAGGGATGGATAGAGGACTGAGGGATTAATGGAATGGATGGATGAATGGATAGATAGATGGATAGATAGATGGATGGATAGATAGATGGATGGATAGATGATAAATGGGCAAATGGATAGATGAGTGATGGATGGACGAATGGATGCATGATGGATAGATGAATGGACAGATGGATAGATGAGCAATGGATGGACAGATGGACAAATAGATGGACAGATGAATGAATGAATGGACAGATGGGTAAATGGGCAATGAATAGACAGATGCCTTGATGAAGAGATAGAGGAATGGATGAGCAATGGATGGATAGATGAGCACTGGATGAACAGATGAATAGATGGATGAACATACAGATGGATGTGTGAAGGATGGACACTTGTATAGATGGATGGATAGAGGGTTGGAAGTGTGATAGATGAATGGATGGAGGGATGGATGATGGATGGATGAGCAATGTAGCCTGTCACTCAAAGTCCACACAGAAAACCTCGCCCATGGTTTAATCACCTTGGAAATTGTATAGTTCTCCACCATTGCCTCCAGTGACTCCCCATGACCATCATGTAGACTCTTCTCTCTTAGCTCTGCAGAAAGTTAGACTCCATCCACCCCAGGCTCCCTCCAGGGTCTGGACAGGCCAAGCCCGGTGGTCCTGCCCTCCTCCAGCAATGCAAGCCTGGAGAAACTGTCCCTCTCTCTGCAGGGCCTGGTAAGGCAGCTGGTCCTGCTCCCAGGTGCGGATGCCACCCCCAGGCTATGTCCCAACAAGAATGCCCCGCTGGCTGTGCTGTCCATCCCACGGATCCTGCAGACTCTCACGGGGAAGCCAGAAGATAACGAGGTGCTAACATATCCCTATGGTTAGTAGTGAGGCCACCCACTCCCACACCAAGGGCGGATGCCAAGAACTTTGGTCTGGCACTGGGCAGGAACCCAGAGCTCACTTCCCAACCTTTCCATGCTCTTGTTCCTCTCACCACCACAACAACAGGGGCAGTTATCAAATTGGCCAAGAGGACACTCAGGGCCCAACCCAGGAAGGCAGGTGGTGCCATCAGACAGAGCAGCGTTGCCCACCTTCCCTCCAGGCACTCCCACAGAGGCCGTCCAGCCCCTTCTTGGGGAACCCCAGGCAGACTGCAGGGATGCTTGTCTTTAGAAAGTCTCTCCAGAGCCTTCTGACATCCACCTGCTGCTACACTTCACCTCCCAGGTCAGGGTGTAGGGCCATTTCTCCCCATGCCTCTCTTCCACAGTTATCCAGACCAGCCAGCCCCATCAGCTGACTCTGGACATGCACTTCCGTTTTCTGTGACCCACCCCTCCCCTCAAGCCCAGGGCTTCTTTCGGTGTCAAGTTATGAGGCTGATTGTGTTTATTAAATCACACCCCTGTGGGGAGAATCTGAAGTGCCACCATCACATCTACCCCTCCCACCACCACTCTACTGCCCTGAAGGAAGATGGGGTGAGTGGGGACTGCCGAGCTGTCTGAGCCTCGTGGTTCTGGTTACAAGTCAGGGGAACCCCACCTTGGTCACATCTGGCTTCCAATTTGTTCTGTCACAAGGCTGGGCAGCACAGGTTGATCATACTTAAACAGCCTTTGGAAAGTTGAGAAGCAGCAGAATTGAGGACCCAAGATGGGGTGAGATTACTAGATATGATGGCATCAAAGTGCTACAGAATCAAGCAGAGTCACAGTCAAGGGGAATCAGTATCGTGAGGACTGAGTACTGAGAACAGGACAAGTGATGATCACTAAAGACTCCCATGAGAGCTGCAGACCAAAGGCACAGAAAGCCTCACCTTTGGGGTGGAAAGCGGGCAGGGCCAGCTGACTGTATAAGGGCTTCACAATGTCCTGCTGTGCCCGCAGGCCAGGGTCTCCCTTCACCGCTCGGGACGTGGCAGGGCTGTGCCCAGACACCTGCGGGCTCCCTTCCAGCCCCACATGCAAAGTCAACACAGGACAGCCAGGCTCGGCGGCGTCCTCCTGACCCGCTGGACACTCGTCTTCCTGATCTTCCCCTCAGAAACCAACATGAGAGTGACTCTGGGACCCCAGCCACCGTGTACTAAGGTGGAGGATGCGCAGTTCTGGTTTGATGCCGGCCGGAAGGGGCTGTACCTGTGCGTGGGCAGCAAGTGGGTCTCTGTGTTGGCAGGTGAGGTGGGGCCCGGGGACCCAGGACATTGGCATCCCTGATGCTCGAGCGTGCAGGGGCAGCTCTGACACTAGCGGAGGGGTTGCCACGAAAACTGAATGGCCTCGGCCATCTCCTAATGACCACAGGCTTAGTCAGCCAGGCTGGGGCACTTGAGAGTGAAAGGAACTGTCAGGTCAGGCACGGTGGCTTATGCCTCTAAACTCAGCACTTTGGGAGGCTGAAGCAGGAGGATTGCATGAGCCCAGGAGTTTGAGACCAGCTTGGGCAACATAGTAAGACTTCAGTTCTACAAAAATAAGAATAAAAATTAGCCCGGTGTGGTGGCACAGACCTGTAGTCCCAGCTAGTCAGGAGGGATCACCTGAGCCCAAGAGGTTGAGGTTGCAGTGAGCCATGATCAAGCCACTATACTCCAGACAGTCTGGGTAACAGAATGAGACCCTGATTCAAACAATACAAAACAAAAAGGCACCATTAGTCCTGACCCATGGAAAGCATGCAACAGCCGGGACGGCCAGCAAGTTGGGATGCTATCCTCCCTGGGCCACATGCGCCCCAGTCATGGTGGGCTCTACTCAGAGCCGTGCCGCTCAGGATAGGAGACTGTCCCACTTTGGAGGTGGGAACCTGTGCATTTAATTTGGAAACATGCACCCTGCTAAGCACAACCCAAGGGCTGGCAGGGCTGGCATCTCTCAGCATCTCTTCCTAAACTAGGGAAAAGAATGGGGGCCTCCCTGTGGTCCTTCTCTGTGGGCTTTGCCCACACCCTCCCTGGCCACTAGATTGGAGATGAGATCCAAAGGGTGCCAGCACCTAAGAGTGTTATTTTTGGCAGCAAGCCCTTTCAGCGGTCTGTTCTAGTTTGTGGGACGGGTTTGTGGAGGTTGCTGGAGACGCTCCAGACTGGTTTTCCTCAGGAAACAGGGACTGTTTTCACATGGGACATGCATGAGCCATTGACTATACTTTCTATTTCACTTTATTGAGGGCTCAATTTGCTATAGAGGTAGGACGCCTTGGGAGTATCTTTTTTTTTTTAAGTCTGGTTCTTACTCTGTTGCTCAGGCTGGAGTGCAGTGGCACAATCATGGCTCACCGCAGCCTCGACCACCTGGGCTCAGGTGGTCCTTTCACCTCAGCCTCCCAAAGTAGTTGGGACTACAAGTACACATCACCTTGCCCGGCTAGTTTAAAAAAAAATTTTTTTTTGTACAGATGGGGTCTTGCTATATTGCCCAGGCTGGTCTCAAACTCCTGGGCTCAGGCGATCTTCCCACCTTGGCCTCCAAAAGTGCTGAGATTACAGGCGTGAGCCACTGCTCCTGGGCTTGGAATATCCTAATAAAGTCACAAAGCATACATTTCATTCTGTTAGTGTCATGGAGGCTGTACCGATCTACCATGAAGCCCCTGACAGAAATGAGTGGCCTCCCTCAGGCAGACCTTTCCTATGAGGGTAACATGGGACTCCAGGGCAAATCACCTTGTGAAAACCGACACCTGGGACTGAGGCTTCAGAGTCCTGACTCAGGGTCATGGGATCGTGCTCCTAAAAGGATCACCCTGGGCTTCTGCCCTTGGAAATGTTAACTGAACCACCATATTTCTATCACAAGCCAAGGAAAGACTGGACTACGTGGAGGAGCATCAGAACCTGTTCACCAACGCAGAGACCTTGGGCATCGAGGTGTTCCGCATCCCCCAGGTTGGGCTCTTTGTGGCAATGGCCAATCGCAAAACCACATCCACCATCTACAAGTGGACGGACGGAAAGTTCGTGTCGTATCAGAACATCCGCACACACCAGGCACAGGCCTGGAGACACTTCACCATTGAGAAGAAGGCAAGTCTGAGCTCAGAGACTTTCTCCATACTTCTGAACTTGGGGAAACCCACAGAGCCCAAAGACTGGGCTCTTGTATAGATCCCACAGGTACAGGTGTTTCTCACGGGATCAGAGCCATATTTGGGTTGTCAGAGGCTCTCGCAGTCATACACATTAGGCTACAACTCTAAATCCAGAATGTGACTTGGAGAAAGTCCGTTTGGCTTCCCATAAAACAGAAGACGAGCTCATAACTGAGATGCTATCCAGTTTTCTGTAGATCCTTCATTTCTAGATTTTAAACCTGATAAGAGCATTTTACTTGAGCCAGTCAACACTGCAAAAAACATTTCAAAATGAAAATAAAAGATCAATATTCCTGGTCAGTCCTTTTATCAGTTCACAAACGTTGAGGACACATGATGTGCACGTGGATGTCCAGGGCTGGACCCAAGGGAGTTGTGGCTGTGAGACCATGCAGGCAGGCAGCCCCCTTCTCTTCAGGGCTGGACTGAGCAGAGGGCTGTGGGTGACCTCCATGGGAAAGATGGAATTTCCTCTCCCCGGCTCCTCCCATACCCTGGTATTCACAGCTATATCCTGGAGACGGCACCTCATGACTGTCCCATGCAGTCACTCACCTGACACAGGCTTGCCAGGCACAGCCAGGCCCCCACCTGGATACTGGGGCTAGAGCAGTGAGCACACCAACCTCTGCTCTCCTGCCACTGTAGGTCCTCAGATCCACAGAGCCACTGGCCACAGCCCTGAGCCGTGACTTCCTGAGTGGTCTCAGCAGCATCCACATTTAGTGTGGGTAATGAATAGTAGCTCTTTTTTCTTTATTGATGACATTTTAAAGTTTTTTTATTATTATAAAAATGATAACTTTATATCAAAGAACTGAGAAATTCAGAAAAGCAAGGGGGGTAAATATGATGTCCCTTCACCCAGGCAGATACATGGATTCATTGACATTCCTGTGCTGTGCTCATCGTCTGTGAGCCAGACGCCCTGCTGCCTGGCCTGGCCTACTCACACAGCTGCGCATGGCCCTGGTCACCTCACGTTGCATCGCAACAGTGTCTCTGTGATTTACTCACATCAACACCACACCTTTAGTGACGATGTACATCCTCACTGTGGGAGAGCAGGTCATTAGGATTTTTTCCCTGCTCATCCAGATTATGAAGAACATTGTGCATAAAGCTTGTCCTCAGTTGGGGAGTTTTGTTGCCTTCAGTTAGAGAAGTGGAAAAATGAGTTAAAGAATGTGGACGTTTTTAAGGGTCTTAATGAAGGCCATGATCAGATCTGGAGAGCCAGCCGCCAGTTCCCGCCCCCCACAGCCACAGTCAATAGGGGGTGTGGGCTCAGCCTCCTCCCTGTGCTGTGTAGCTGGAACGAGGATGTGGAGAGGTTTGCTGGTATTCTGAAACCATTAAAGACCCCAGCCCCGACTCAGGAAGGATCAAATTATCCTTGTCCCTTTCTTTCAGATCTTCCTTGTTGTGGCCAATTTTGAACCCAATGAAAAGGGCCAGGAGTTCTCAGTCATCTACAAGTGGAGCCACAGGAAGCTGAAGTTCACCCCATACCAGAGGATTGCTACCCACAGCGCCCGGGATTGGGAGGCCTTCGTGGTGAATGGGGAGCACTTCCTGGCGGTAGCCAACCACCGGGAAGGTAGGGCAGGTGTGGCCTCTGACCCAGAAGAAAACCATTCCTGGGGTGGAGCAGGACTGACAAGTAGGGGGAATGTGTCTCTCATTAAAAAATGATAAGTCACACCCACCCCATTTGCTGGGGCTCAGCAGACAGTTGTGTCTAAGGGTGAGTACACACGAGCACTGGCTGATCACCTCCTGGCTGTCCAGGTAGGAATGTGGACAGATAGCTCCACGTAGTGCCTGCCCACAGCGGAGCCACTCTGGAAGCACAGACTCTGCTCACTGGCTTCCCTCCTCATTTGAGACTAACTTACTTACCGACCAACTAACCAACCTCCCTGTGGGGGGAGTCTGGCTCCCACAGTGAAGTCAGATTTAGAAGCCGTAGTTCCAATTCTTCCATCCTGTCACTCCAGGGACAGGCCTGGGTCCTGCAGGGCCCCTCTGATTCAGCCTTCCTGGGCTCCACAACTGTGCACTCACCCAAGTCTATGAGCCACCACGCAGGACAATGACTCTACGGGATGGGTGCTCCAGCAGAGGCAGTTCTGGGAGAGGCGGACCTAGCCAGGACCTCTGTAGGGAAGGACTTCCAGAGAGCACCCTGCAGGGAGGGGGATCCAGGGAGCACTCTGCAGGGAGGAGGATCCAGGAAGCAGCATATTTACAGAGAGGGGCTTCCAGGGAGCACCATGCAGGGATGGTCTTTTAGGGAGCATCCTGTAGGGAGGAGCTTCCAGGCAGAGGAAGCAGCATGTGGGAATGTCTGGTCCTTGGGGACAGTGAGACAGAAAGGGACACCAGGAGTGATGGGCAGTGAGGCTGGGCTGTGGGGAAGGCTGCAGGAGGTGGGGAGGATGTGGAGCCATCCCAAAGGCAGTGGGGCCACTGAGAGCTTCCATCTAGGAACAGCACCATGAGGACCCAGAGGCGGGAGTCCCATTAGGGGCTGACATGGGAAGTGAGAGTGAGCTCAGGGTGGCAGGCACAGCCTGGGCAACCATCCCTGCCCTTGTGGGGTGGGATCCTGGGGCAGTGCCAGCAGGCGGGCACTTCCTAGAAGTCCATCCCCCCTCCAGCACAACTCCTTGGTTCCAGGTGACAACCACAACATCAACAGTGTCATCTACAAGTGGAACCCAGTAACTCGCCTCTTTGAGGCCAACCAGACCATTGCCACCTCGGGTGCCTATGACTGGGAGTTCTTCACAGTGGGGCCCTATTCGTTCCTGGCGGTGGCCAACACCTTCAACGGCACTTCCACAAAGGTGCCCTCCCACCTGTACATCTGGCTCGTGGGCTCCTTCCAGCTCTTCCAGTCTTTCCCGGTAAGGACCCAGACACAGCCCTATGCACTCTGTCACTCACAACCATAGCATGTCTGCCACATGTGCCCACTGGAGACAGACAATGTGGGATGGGAGAGGACCGATGAGAGCCAGGACTGGCATGGGTCTGAGACCTCTAACCCGAGATCCAGGGCCTGCCCTTCTGTATGGCACAGGCCCCGCTCCTCCCCCAGGCTGCCTGACCTTGTTGCCAACGGCCTGGGTGCTCCCAGTGTAGACTGATTGCCTGGAAATGAGGTAGGAGGGGGTGTTCCAGCTCTGCCCTCCACCTTGCATGGTCTTTTCTAGTCTTGAGCAGCACTAGTGCTCAGAGCAGGCCTCCTCGTCTCCTCTGCGAACTCCTTGTGGGCACCCAGCCCTAACCCTGGAGCAGTTGGGCATCTTGGTTGTGACCTGGGGCACTGGGAGGCTGGGTCAGGGTAGCTCATGAGGTTCCCTTTAGACCTAGAGTATCCCTGGGTTGGTTTCAGGTACCATGGGCTGGCAAGACCTTTGAGTTGAGGCAGTGACAAGTATTTCTGCCTCTGTTGGGGTGGGACAGTGTGCTGCCTGGTCCCAAACAGATGTGATACAGACTGTGAAGGGGACGCAGCCATACTGGGTGGGGGCGTGGGTGGGAGCACCTCTGCCCATCTCAGACTCGGCCAGTCAATGCTGGCAAGCCTCTGTGTGAGCCTAGGGTCCTGGAGGGGACAGATTAAGGGATTCTGCCTGGTGGCATCGTGAGCATCCCCTCTCTGTTTGCTGGAGGCATGTGTCCTCTCATAATGAAGAAGAGTTTTCTGTACTGCTGGCAAGAGACCCCATCCTACCTCCTGTCTTTCCAGAACCTCCTGTGCTTACTGACCATATTTTCCAGACTGACCAAATGTCCTCAGGACCCTCTGTGCCCCAAGTGGGGCTCACCCAGGCCTTGTGCAGTGCAGGGCCCCACAGATGCTGATGCCCTGGCTCACTCCTGTCAGGGTCTCTGGGAAAATGGGAACCGCAGTCAGGGCTTTGTCAAGTTGCCCCTGCATTTAGACAAGAGTCCGTATAGAGGGGTGGGTGGGGCTTTATGTCTGGAATGATTGAAGGCATTCTAGAACATTCCACATAAATTTCAATACAGAAGGAAGAGGAAGCTCAGATTTGCAGGCTCCTAGAGTGCCCCCACCAGGCAGGAATAAGAGCTGTTTAGGGAACGGGGCCAAGAGCCGCAGTTCAGAGACCGACCACTTGGGTTAATACCATCCTTTCTTTCATGCATTTGGAGAACTGCATTGGGCAATCCACACATGCATGGGCCCCTGGGTGACTGCGCACAGCATCACCAAGGTGACTACCACCCCACCCTTAGGACACTAGGGAGGGGGGCAGCATTAGATGAACATTCAGGGCATAAGAAGAGCAAATATCAGGGAGTGCCTGGGGAAGTGGGGGCAGGGCAAGTGGGGAGGAGACCTGGGGCACAGCAGGGCTAGGAGAGGGCAGCAGGACTACTGCCCAGAGCCACAGGGGTGTAAGTGAAACGTGGTGCCCACCAGTACAGGCTGACATGGCTGCACTGCAGTGACAACTTGGTGGGCAGGAGGGAGAAAACCAACAGGAGCTGTTAGGGTTGCCCAGGTGAGCAGCAGGTGCCCAGGTGAGGTGGCAGCAGTGCCAGAAGGAACAGGCCATGAGCTCTGAGCACTGCTGATGAACAAGTGAGCATACCAGTGAGCCAGGAAGAGGTGGGATGACCTGAACTTCCTGGCGCAGGGAGGTCAGTATGCAGGATGCTGCAGGGAGTGGGATTCCTCCCAGTCATTTGCATCTGTAACAGCCACAGGAGGTGAGTAGTGGCATCTGCTCCCACTTGCTCAGCAGTGCCTCATCAAGTGCCCCGTTAAGAATTTTCCCAGGTGCAGTTGCTAGTCCCCATTATACACAAGGACACTGAGGCACAGAGAGGTTTCAGAGTTTGCTGTAGCAGAGCTGGGATTCAAGCCCAGGCAGTGTGGCCCAACATTTGGTTTGACTAGAGAGGGGACAGAATCAAACATGTGTTCCTTCTGGCTTACTTATCCTTGCATAATCCTCCTGCTGTAATGCCTAATGGATGCTGAGACTGGGAAACAGCACAGGCATCCTGGGCTGGGAGCAGCGCAGTAGTATGCAGATAGCTGGTTTGAAAGAGGGTACTGGAGCGTTCAGTCATGGGTGAGCCTGGCCACAAGGCTCAGCAGGACTGCCCATCTGATGAGGAATCCCTGACCAGGAAGGAGTAAGACTGGAGGCTTGTGAGGTTGGAGATGCAAAAGCCTCTGCAGGTGGAGGTACAGGGGGCCAGGGACATGCAGATGGGTGGAGTCAGGACTCCCAAGGAGGTCTTGACAAGCAGGGACGGTGGCTAATGGTGCATTGATGACATGTCATAGCTGGAAAAGGGCTGCATGGAGGCCTGGTCATGGATGCAGAGCATGGGCGGTCAGGCCGACAGCATTTCCTGTGGAAATACCCAGGATTCTACATTACCTGTGTGTGGCATCAGGGTCACACGGGTGCTTTAAAAGGAATGTGTGCCCTTCTGGCTCGATGCTCACACCTCAGAGTCCTGGCATACTGGAGCATGCTCAAGGAGAATCAGGAAGGGACTGGAAATGTATTACCCAAGGAAACAATAAATAGACTTGAGGCTTTATTCTGAATGAAGACATTGGTGATTATCTCCAGGAATCTAGCAGATGAGCTCAGGAAATGGAAAGCAGACTTTCAAGGCATCTTGAGAGCAGCATTGTGCACCCCTGGAAAGAAAAGTGCAGCAAGTGACTTTCTGGTCCACCAAGCAAGGCCTTCCAGCAGGGCTGTCAAGCTGTGAAGAAGCTGCTGTCCTGGGGCCCCCGCCCCTGAAATCACAACACGAGGTGAGAAGACAAAGGGTTTCTGCAGTGGGTTGGGAGTGCATTTGGAGATTATCATCATATATCTACTAACACTGTGACCCTAAATCTCCTACAATACCACCAAAGTCTAACTTAGAGATGTCTTCTTCATGTCACTTCATCAAGGCTCACAGCAGCCCATAGTGCCCCCTGCCAACTGCAAATGCCACCCACTTCCACCCTCAACATGAACTATAAACAGACCCCTAAGGGGCTCCAGATGTTTGACAAAAAGCCTGAAACCTGGAGGACTCAGGCTCAAACAAATATTCTCACACTCAGAGAAACTGAGCTGGTTCTAGAAACAGAAAGGAATTTTTAAAAAGTATAATTATCTTTAGAAGTACTCAAGAAGAAGTGCTGCATTTATAAAACATATACAGTTACTAAGAAGAAAGAGATCTTGGATATTTTTAATATCCAAGAATTGCTGGCATTAAAATAATACATTCATTAACATGATTGGAAAAAAGAAAAAAGAAAAGAGAGAATCAACCCAGGAGATCCTGCATCTGGCTGACCAGAGTTCTGGAGAGAGAGAAGAGGGGAAAGAAAGCTAAGCCCAAGGAAAGTGAGATTCACTACACTCATTGTGAAGAAGTCTACAGACACCAGGGACAAAGAGAAGATCCCAAGACCTTGCAGAGAGGGTAAGAGGTGAGTTATCTGCAAAGGCACAGGGACCGCAGTAGCCTGGGACACTGGAAGACAAGGGAGGGCATGCTCAAGTGATGCATACAGAGCACCCAGGAGACAAGGTGAACAACTCCCATGTGTCAGGGGCTTCCCACTGTATTGGGCTTCTTCTCCCACAAGGGAGTCAGCATTCCCTGTCTTGTGTCTGTACCCAGGAGCACAGAGTGGGCTGAGGCAGGAGGGGGCTGAGCTGTGCTCACCTGTGCTCACAGCCTATTAGCCAGTGCTGGTCATGTGACCCAGCCTAGGTGGACTTGTGCTCACAGTCCATTGACCAGTGTGATGACCCAGCCTCACTGGACTTGTGCTCACAGTTGATTGGCTAGTACCAACCGTGTGACCCAGTCTAGCTAAACCTGTGCTCACAGTTCATTGGCTAGCACCAATCACATGACCTGGTCTAGCTGAACCTGAGCTCATAGCCTATTGGCTAATGTCAGTCACATGACCCAGCTTAGCTGGACCTGTGCTCACAATCCTTTAGTCAGTGCCAATCACAGACCTAATCTAGCTGTGTAAGACACTGTGAAATGTAGGGGAGCCTTGGAAGAGCCAGTATTTCTGGGGTGCACTAGCCAACCCGAGAGTCAACTGATGCAGAAGAACAGAACTAGAAGTGGCAGCTCCAACCAAAGATGACTGTAAGGAAAGTTCCAGAATGAGTACTGTCTCTGTTCTCGAAAGCAACCAGCCTAGCCAGTCTAGGGGCAGAGAGGCCAGGACAGGTTTTGGGAACAGGGATACCCAAGGAGCACACAGCATGTTGGGATGGCAAATGGAAGGTGTGAGGGTGTATGGGCCACAGTGAGGAAGAAGGCAGATGGGACCATGGGGCAGGCCAGGTGGCTCCTGGGCAGCGGCCATAATGTGGGACTGAAGGAGTGCCCCAAGGAGAGTGGCAAGCAGGTGCCCAGGACTGGGAAAGACATAGGAACTGGGGGGCTTTCTTACATGCAGAGCTGGTGTATTTTCTTTTTCTGCAAAGGAGGGAAGGAGAGTGGGCAGCATATAGGAAGGGACAACTAGCAGCCTGTGGAAAAGCAGCTGTACCTAGAGTGCAAAAGCCAAGTACCAAGCAGGTGAATAGGGACTTTGATTTTAAGCTCAAAAGGAGAGTCTGTCTGACCGACTGGCAGGAAGGAATGTCCCAGGGAGGGCTCTGGGGTCATCTTGGACATTTAAGCCACCGAGGAGGGTAGTGTCATAGCCTGGCCCCTGGCTCTGCAAGAATAACTTGTTACCATAAGGTCAGGACCATGTGAAACAAGTCGTGTTGTCTTGCTTGTAGAATGGCCTGTGGCTGAAGCCTGGGGATTTTTTTAGGGCCCAATACTGAGCAGTGTGCTGGCATTTATTAGCAGAGGTACAACCAGGGCCACTTGGAGGGACAGAGGAGGAGATGTGGAAGGATGGTCCCACACCTTCATCCCACACCCTGCACCACAGGGTGTGAAGGAGATGCCAAAAGCCATCCACTAGGAATCAAAGGAGCTGCCAGCAGGACCCTGGAGGGGGACAGTGGCCCCAGCCCCTGAGCAAGGACAGTTCTGCCTTCAGGTGCCCCGGGCCAGGTGCAGGCACACCATTGATCCCAGCAGCCCTGGCCCCTGCCCTGTGCATACACAGGCTCTTTCCACTTCTGACAGTTTCATTCTAAAACCCCTAGGGCTTTTGCTGGTGGCAACCTGTCTTGTTTTCCTGTTTTGAAAAGCCTTTCAGAAATATTTGGAAGGAGGTCTATAGCTGCACATGCTCAGCTGGTTGGTGGTTCTACCTCAAATGCATTTCACAGATGAGAAAAATGAGGCTCAGAAGTAGGGGGACCTGGCTGAGAACACACAGTGGTAAGCAGCAGAGCCAATTTGTCCATGTAGACTCAGCCAATTTGTCCCTGAGTCTACATGAGGTCCCTCCTGCATGCTTACACCATGGGGATTGAGCCTGATGCCTGGTTTGGGCCCGTAAAGAGATTACCTGGGATGTGTCACTTGCTCCCATTGGGTGTCTCAGCCCTTCCTGATGTGACTTGTCCCTCTGACAAACCACCTGCTCTTTGAGAAAAGACATCAGGACAAGGTCCTGAGCTTTGTTGGTCTTGGTCTGTTCTGGAGGACAGTCAGGAGGCGTCTGTGGAATGTGGTTGCTGGAAAAAACAACGCTTCCATTGTGGGTGACTCTGCGGAGTTAGGTGAGCCCACCCCAGATGACAGTGGCCACTCTGCATTTTCTGACCTCATCTGAGAGCCAGCTCCAGTCTGTCTAACCATGAAGGCAGGTTCTGGATACACACAGGTGTCCCCAGAAGTGGGACCAGCAGTAGGGGTGCAGACATGGAACCACTTGAGCCAAGGAGAGGGTTTGGGTTGTGTGACATGGAGGGTAGCAGGCCCAAGGGGTGGGTGGTGTCTGCCTGAAGGAAGCTGCCAAGATAAAGGCCTGGGGCCAGCACAGGGCAACAGTGTACAGAAGAGTGTGCAACTCAGCTCCATTGGCAGAACCATCCTGGGAGCCAGGACTCTGGGAGCTGTGAACAGGCTGCTGGCGCTGCTGGAACCTGTGTCCTGCATGGAGGACCACGTACATGGATGGTTTCCTCTGAACACTGCTGAGCGGTAACCTTTCCAAGGTCTCATTTTTTCACACCTTAGTAATTCCTCAAAACCCACAGAAGTCCACTTTCATGTTTTGCCAACGTTTCTCATGTTATGTTTAAATCCTTTTAGGTCCTGGAGACGTCTTAATTTGTTTACTGTTTGGTTTGGGTTTTGCAATGTCTTTAATGAACATGAGCTTTGAAGCAGGCCAAGCCCAGATGCTTTGAAAGTGCATGTGTGCTGTGTAGTGGTGCCCTTCTGGAAGGGTTCCTGGGGTGTGGGGTATGGGTAGATTTGAGTATCTGGGCACACAGACCTTCCTTGCTCCCGAGAGTATAGGGCGGGAATCCCAGGGTCCTGCAGGTGAATTCAGTGATTCAAAGGCAGGGTTGGTAAGGCATGCCAATATCTCACAGCCCAGGGGCAGGTATGAGTGGGAGCTGCCCACCCTCCCCTCCCCATGTGGAAGGCAGTTGACACTCTAGTCCTCTACCCGCCCTTGAAGTCTCTCTGCCCATTCCACCAGGAATTCTAGAACCTTCTTCCAAGTGGAAGGGATCGAACCCCCAATGACTGAGTCTCCCCAGCTTGGACCAAAGGAGGAACAGGCTCTGCCTTCAGGAATCTAGCCTCCAGGTACTGGGATCCTGCTTTCTGAACTGATGGGTGGTTGGTCACCCAACGTGAACTCCAAGGTGGATTTTGCTTCTGAGTTTCCTGCAAATTTCAGAAATTCTTGCAGCTTTCAAAGCTTTGTGCTTTTGAAATTACAGTTTGTGGGATTGTGACAAGGACAGCACAGGGACTGTGTTGGCAGAGAGACCACTCACTACAGCTGTGCCCCTGACCCAGGAACCACTCACCATGGCTGTGCCCTGACATAGTGCCACACACTCCCTGAAGGCCACACCCACCACTCCCAGACACATATACATAAATGCATACACACTCATACCTGCACACATGTTTCCGTGGTGACTGGAGGGCAAGAAGTGCCATGGGCACAGCTAGGAGTGACTTTGGTGGTAGGCAGCTGGCAGGCAGTGGCGTGGTGGCTGGAGGGACAGGTGGGAATACTCCATGACACCTGTCTGCCCACACCTCTCTGTGTCTCAGTCCGCATGTCTGTGATGGGGGAGGTGTGAAGACATCCTTCTCAGAGGTCAGCACTGCCTGTGTGGACCTTGGAAAGGGCTGCATGGAGCCCAGCAGTGATGCTCTGGAGAGGCAGCAGCCATGTGCCATGACTCTGGTCTTTTCTGGGACACGGGAGCTAGCAGCATCCTAGGCAGCTTGGGGCAGGTACCAGGTTCAGAGAGTCTGTAGGCTCAGGGGGAGCACCGAGGAGTATCCAGAATTCAGGTGGGGAGTGTAGTCTCCCAGGATGTTTACTCAGCCTCAGCTGGCTGCCCGTAGGGAGGATGACAGTGCTCCCCACCAGGACCCTTCAGGGGCTGCTTGCCTTCTCAGGGCCACTGAGGAGGGAGCCTAGCAGTGCCATCACCCTCTCCCTCTTCTGAGCATTCCCAGAGCACAAGGCATCCTGGTTCTTGGCCCCATCAAAGCCGGAACCCAAGGGCCTCTTTGTCCAACAAGTAATCCGCTGATTACCGGGTGCCCACCCCTGCTTGAGGGAGCTGCTGGGGACTCCAGGTATTCCTGGCTGCCAAGGCCCGGAAACACCATCGTCCCAGCAAGGCGCTCCTGAGCTTGCTGGGCACCATGCCAGGGCAGCAGGGCAGGGCTCCAGGGAAATTCCATGGGGGGGAGGGAGGGAAGGGCCTGCCCAGCCCAGCAGGTGCCTGGCCCCCATGGCTCCCGTGCCAGGTGGGCTTGGCAGGGCTGTTTGATGTGGGGAGTCTTCTCTCCTCGCTGAGTCCCTAATGCACTTAGAATTCAGGAGTGACCCAACAGTGGGCCCCAGGGCTGCCCACCCCTGCCCACACTACCATCTCTCTTCTTAGTCTTCTGAGTGAGAGGAGACCCGGTCACAGTGGGGGGCAGGTCTGTGAGGGACTTCTGACAGCCTGGTGTAGGGGAAGGGACCATGACAGCTGACGATCAGCCCACTGTGGGCCTGATCAGCTAAGTGCTGGGGCTGAGCCAGTGACAGTGACTGCCAGCCTGCAGCCAGCCCCAGGTAAACAATGGGTGCTTTTTTGTGAAAGTTGGTCCCGGCTGCTGCATGGGATACACACAGACTAAAAACTTTCACTGCTTATCTGAACTTTAGATTGAACGGGGTGCCCTGTACTTGCTGGACAAGACACCCGACCAGGGCTGGATGCAGGAAGCAGAAGGGGGACTTGATTCACTTCTGCGCCACACTCCTGGCCCCATGCCTGGGCACTCCAAGCACTTACTGCTCTTCCACCCTTAGGGTGGGAGCCCCCAATACTCCCCATACACTTTGCTCACCTCTCTCCCGACACCTTCCCCTGTGGGTGTCAGAGCCATCCACTTACATCTGACCTCCTCATCCACCTCCTCTAAAGCTTTCTCTGGCTCCCCAGTGTCCTTTGGAGGGAGCCCCACCCTCTCCACAGCACCCAAGCCCTCTCAGCCTGTCCCAGTCCCTTCTTCCCACTCCGTGTGTACCAAGCTCCTCATTCTGGCTCCCCACCACTTTTTGCACTTGTCCTGCTGTTCCTTCTGCCTGAATGCCCTTTCCTGCCTTCTTATCTGCCAACTCCCTCATCTTTCATGCACCTTCAACCTCTTATCCTGTGCTCCCAGAGCCCGGGGAATCCCCTCCCTAGCCCCCCTCCTGCAGGCCCCTCTGCTCCGAGGCTCTTTGGGCAGGGAGGGAACCTCCCTCATCACTGAGGTGCAGCACGCAGTGAGCACCCTCCACACTGCCAGAGAGCAGCTCGGGGTCTCCAGCCACCCTGAACAACAGGGCAGGCACTCCTGGGGCTTTCCCTGGAGGGAGAGTTTAAGGCTCTGTAATTGATTCCCAAGAATCAGTCAGGATCTGCCTCAACACAAGTGACAGGAAGCAAGTAACCCAGGAGCAGGTGACGCACAGCTGGGGGATGCCCTGGTGATAGGGGGATTTGTGCTGCCTGGGGGTGTGTGTGGGGGTGTAGTCATGCAGGCGGATGCAAGTGTGCATGCAAGTGTGTATGTATATATGCATGTTGTGTGTATGCATGTACAGCCACAGTTGTGCAGGTATGTATATATGCATGTGTGCATGCCAGTGCATGTGTGTCCATATGTATACACACGTGCACACACATACACAGTGCACATCTGTGTTAGTGTGTGCATGTGTATGCATGCATGTAGCGGGTGCATGTATGTGCGCGGATACATACAAGTATGGGCATGTGTGTGCATGCATGTGTGTGCTGGTATGTATGTATACACTGGTATGTGTGTATACACTGTGTGTGCAGGCATGTGCACAGGCATGCACACACGTGTGGCTGTCACTGAGTTGGCTTCCTTAGTTGGCTAGGGGAGAAGCCCATGAGTTTGCAGTCTGTGCCTCCTGCTGCTTTTCCGTGGAGTCTAGCCTGGCCGGTGTGTAGCTCAGTCACACTCTGAAGCAGCCACTGAGCCTGTAAGTGGAAGGTCCTGTAGGCTCTGAGGTGTGGGGCAGCCCCAAAGTCAGCTTTCCCAGCAGACAGAAGGAGTCGCACCTCCCGGGGCTGCATGAGGGGAGGACGTGCTAATCAGGAAGAGCCTAGGCCATCTTCTGGCCCTGCTGAGGGCTCATGGACCATAGTTGTCCCAGACCCCTGTCCTTGTCCCAGTGAGTCTTACCCTTTTAACTTAAGCTCACCTGTGTGCTCCTCAGGCCTGCCGTGGGTTGGTCTCTAGAGCACCCTGGGCTGTGGAGCCTTGTTCAGTGACTGTGGAGCCCCATCCTCACCTGCAACCCAGCCAGCTCTGGGCTTTGGCAGGCAACAGCGCCCTCTGCTGGGCATGGAGAAAGCACCTTTACATCGGTCCGAGTTTGCAAGGGGCAGGGAGACCAGGAGACCCAGGTAGACCATCCTGAATCGAATCTACAGGCAAGGAAGGTTAACAACCTGCCATGGAGGGGCAGGTCACATCCAACCTGGGCATCTGAGCCAGGCTTTTGCAGGTTTTTGCAGACAAAACATCCTCCCATGGTTGCTGGTACACATGGCTTTCTCCGCTTCCTGTATCATGTGAGTGATGCAAGGTGTTCCTAAAGCAGGGGTTTTTGTTGGACATGGACTAAGCCAAGAAAAGAAGTAGTCTACCTCACTTTTCTCAGTATTTCTTATAAAGAAGGTCTAGTGGCAATTAATTCTATCACTTTTATCTGCAAATGACTTTATTACCATCATGTTTAAATGATATTTTCCTGATTGTAGAATTGCAGGCTCACTTTTTTTTCTTTCCAGTTACTTTACAGATGTTTTCCTGTTCACTGCACTGTCACTTTTTCTGATGAGAAATCAGGCATTGTTTGTATTACTGTTTTCCTGTATGGAATCTTTTTTCCTCTGGCTGTTTTCAAGATTGTCTCTTTATCTTCAGCTATTTGGAATGATGTGTCTAGGTCTGGATTTTTTGTGTCTATTCTGCTTAGGGTCAGTGATCTACTTGGATCTGTGTTTCGGTGTTTTCAATCAAATTTGAAAAATGTTTAGCCACAATTTATTTCAATGATTTTTCTGCCTCATTCTCTGTTGCTTCCTTCTGTAATTCTAATTACATGTGTGTTAGACTACATTCAGTTATCACACAGGTCATTGACGTTCTGTTCATTTTCATTGTAATCTCTTTATTTGTGCATTTTGGTTTAGATAATTTCTATTGGCCTACTTCTATTTCACAAATTCTTTCTTCTGGCTTACCCAAGGAGTGCTGGATTCCATCCAATAAATTTATGAATGCAGATCTTGTACTTTTTTTTTCGAGTTATGGGATTTCCACTTGGTTGTTCTTAGAGTTTTCCCAGCTTCCCTACATCTTATCACTCATTACGAACATCCATAGATTTTTGTCAAAGATATTGTAGAGGTGTTGTCTGCTAATTCCAATATTTGCATAGTGTGTCTGTTTACTGTTTTTGTTTGGTTTTTTTTTTTCCTTAATGGTGGGTCACATTAGTCTCCTTTTTTCAGGATTAATAGATTTATTTAATTGTGTACTAGATAGTGTGATTCTACATTATAGAGACTCTGTATTCTGTCATCATCCTCTAAGAAGTGTTGATCATTATTCTAGTATATTTTAAAAATTTTGGTGGATCAACTTAGCCTCTGAAAGCTTAATTTCAGACTTTGTTCTGATATGTCTAATTTAATTCTGCTTTTAGTCCTATGAAGTGGGTCTTAGTCCTGGGATATATGGTCCTTACTCCTAAAGTATATCTCTTCTGTAGTTTCCATGAAAATCCAAAGTGTTTTCCAAATCCTGCTAACTTGGTGTGACCTGCATGCCTCCCCAGGATTGAGTGGCTGTTTAAAGCTCCAATCAGCTGTTTCAACCTCCCAGCTGCTGTAGATCTCTGATCCTTGTAATCTTAATCCCTGTACAACTCAAGAATGAGATAAGGTTTGAGAAGCAGTAACATAGGGAGGCGGGGCTTCCCACCCATAGCTTCCTCCTTTCCAGGGTACCGCCTTCCATTTCCAGCACCAGACTCTCACAAGCTATACCTACACATTGCTTGGTATTTGGAGCTGGGACTAGAGGAATCAAGGAGGTCTTCCTGGCAGAGGTGGTGTAGCAGATGGAGCTCATAGGACAAGCAGCATTGGGACAGGCAGTTGGGGAGGCACAGGTGACTGAGAAGCACTTGTCACTTGTTATCTGTAGGGATGCAGTGGCACTCACGTTCGTGAAGGGAGTGGTAGTTGAGGAGGCTACCATCAGGAAATGCCATGTTGAGCACCCAGAGCTCACTGGGTGCTCAGTAGTGCCAGGGTCCCATGTCCTGCCTAGCAAAAACACTGGGCACACCCAAGAGGAGTGCTGCTCACCCTGCCTCTATGCCATTCTCCTTTGCTCCTAGACGTTCGGTGCAGCAGACTGGGAAGTCTTCCACATTGGGGAGAGGATCTTCCTGGCTGTCGCCAATAGTCACAGCTACGACGTGGAGCTGCAGGTGCAGAACGACTCCTACGTCATCAACTCAGTCATCTACGAGCTGAATGTGACCGCGCAGGCCTTCATCAAGTTCCAGGACATTCCCACCTGCAGGTACTCACCCGGCAGGTTTGGTGGGAGGTGATGCTGCCTCTGGATAGCCCAGGTGTCAGATCCCTGCTGGAGTCATCTCATCCTCTCAACTGGAGGGTGGGCTGGAGGAGGCAGTGCTGCCCTGAGCCCCGCATTGTGTTCCCAGAGCCGGGTGCCATGCACAGAGCTGCACACATCCACACCTACTGCTTCCTCTCACCTGGAATGTGGGGCAGAGGGGAGCATTATCACACATCCCAGACAGGTGTGATATGCAGGACCTTGGGCAGGTCTTCTGACCATGTCTAAAGCCTGCCATGCTGGCTGTCACTGGAAACAGGTCACTCCCTTCCCCTCTGTGTCTGCATCTTCCTTGACAACAGGACACAGAGACCAGCATGGAGAGGCGGGAGTGAAGGCCAGGAGGACAGAGCGTGGGTCCGTATGTACGGAATAGTGCTGGTTCCAGACCAACACTCTCTGTGGGGTCATACAAGACTTCACAGGCACCATGTTGAGACACGCATGTTGAAAGCTTGCAGCTGTCCCAACCTGTGCAGGCTTCCTCTGGGTGGGACTTGGATGTCTGAGAATGAAAATACAATAGAATCTGTATTGTTCATATCCCAGAGCCTGGGGATATGAACAATAGGTCAAGCTTAACACTGTAATATGGTACCAGTGCCAGTCCCAGGCCAGAGCAGCAACCTCACCAGGCACCATGGATTTCATCTACTCCTGAGTCCGTTCAGTGACCACCGGGTCCTAGTCTCAGCCTGAGAGATACAAAAGCCAATACATTTAGACTCTCTGAGGTGAACTCCTCAGTGGGTGAAGCCTGTGAGGGACAATGAAGTCACATGACCTACTTCCAGAGAACAAGCCACAGCTGTGCATTTCACAGCCATATGCATCTGTGTAAATGCAAATCACTCTGGAATGGACAAGCTGGTAACCAACAGCATCACCTCAGAAACGCGGAGGGCTTGGAAGGGGTGTGCAGGCAGGTCAAGTCAAGAAGGACTTCCTCCCTTTACACCCCGTTATGTCTGAATCATGTGATTGTGATTGACAGAGGTCTACAGTGTTAACTTGTTCATATGTCACATAACCTTTTAAATTATTTTTTAAAAAAGGTCACCCTCAGAGAAAAAGGAAAAAAGAATGCTGGGGCTGACTTGGAGGCACTGGTGACTCAAGGGCAAGTCACCATGGGCTCTGTGGCGCCGTGTGGCCTGGTTAGCCAGGCAACGTCAGCAAAGATGGGCACCAGGAGCAGCAGGCCCACAGGGTGAACCACATCACTAAGTATCGGCTCCTGCCCAGAGTTTTAGAACAAAATATCCTTTAAGCATTTTAGAACAAAGTTTAAAATAAAACAAGTTTGAGAAGGAACTATGATAAAAATCAGTTGTGGGATGAAATGTATCTTATAGAGATGCTACCCATCTGGAAACTGAGGCCATAGCCTCTAGTATTTGGGACTGTTGTAATCTAGAAAATGCAGGTACACTTGTGTGATTTGTAGCCGTGTCACCACTAGATAGTTATGTGAACCATTTATTGTTAGGTTATCAAACATTAAAAGTATTTATTTATTTTTATTTTTTTATTATTTTGAGTTGGAGTCTCACTCTGTCACCCAGGCCGGAGTGCAGTGACACACCCATCGCCACCGCTGGCTTGACCTACTGGGCTCAGGTGGTCGTTTCACCTCAGCCTTCCAAATAGCTGGAACTACAGGCATGTGCCGCCACACCCAGCTAATTTTTTGATTCATTGTAGAGATGAGGTCTCGCTAAGTTTTCTGGGCTGATCTCGAACCCATGGGCTCAGGAAATCCTCTCACCTCAAGTTCCCAAAGTGCTGGGATTATAGGCATGAGCCACCGTGCCCAGCCAAGTATTGATTTATTAATTCAATTATTAAATGCTAAAATAATGCTTAACAATTACTGTCAAATTTTTTCTGTGGCAATCACATTAGGAAGAATCCAAACTGGAAAATAGTACACAGAAGTACAGTCCCTGGCCTCTCCACTTACCATCAAAAGCTCCCCATATTTCCTGGACACGTGAGGTGGCTCACTTTCCAGCATGTCTAGACCCCTCCAGGGCATGGAGGACTCCTATCCTATCTGTAATCTTGGCTCTGATGGCCTCCAGATGGTGCAGTGTGTCTGCTTGTTTGTTTTTACTATCTGTGGTTTTTATTAAGCCCACAGATACTTGCACCTTCACCACAGTCAATTCTCAAACATTCATCCCCTCAGGGAGAGACCCTCACCCTTCACAGTCCCCCACTTGGCACATGCATCCACTTTCTGTCTCTGTGTATGTATTCATTCTGGGTATCTCATGCAAATGGCATCAGGTAGCTTGTGGCCTTTTATCCGGCTTCTTCCATGCAACGTCATGTCCTGAGGTCCGTCCACACTACAGTCTGTCAGGGCTCCCTTCCTTCCTGTGGCCAAATTATGGCACATCATGTGGGCATAGTCACTTGTCTCTTCTCTTATCTGTTGATAGGCATCTGTGTTGTTTTCACCTTTTGACCAAATGGTGCGATTCTGAGAAATAAAAAAATACCTCAAATATCTATCCATATAATTAGCATCACCTAAGGGTGCAGAAAGTCACTGCTGAGACCTCATTTCCACCCATGTGATACCCAAGTCAGCCCCTCCTAGGAGCCACCAGGCAGCCCAGCAGAGCTGTTGGTCTTCCTCGGCCTTGGTTTCTACATTCAGTTCCATCTGAGGAGTCAGGCACTGGAGTCACACTGACCCATGGCCACACCCCCACACGAGGGCATATGATTAGGGGACCATCACCCTTTCCCAGTGGTGTCAGCCTGGGCTCCACTTTGGGCCAAATCACAACCCGCCATCCATGGAGGCCACCCTGGGTGTGACCTGGATGTGACCCTGACTAATTGAAGGAAGGAGTGAGCAGCCCCAGGGCCCTGCTGGCCTCTTCCAGCCCACCTGTTCCCTGGACATCTCCATGGTCTCTCTCACTCCTAGGTCCTGTCTGAGCTCCTGCTGTAGCCCAGTCCCCTCAGTTCCCCATGGAGAAGCATCCAGAGATGAGTCTCCATCAAGAGAGGGGCCCCGGCTGGGCGTGTTGGCTCACGCCTATAATCTCAGCACTTTGGGGGGCCAAGATGAGAGGATTGCCTGAGCCCACAGGTTTGAAACCAGCCTAGACAACTTGGCGAGACCTCATCTCTACAATGAATCAAAAAATTAGCTAGGCATGGTGGCGCGTGCCTGTAGTTGCTGCTACTTGGAAGGCTGAGGCAGAAGGATCGCCCGAGCCCAGCAGGTTGAGGCTGTGGTGACCGTGATCGTGCCACTGCACTCCAGCCTGGGTGAAAGAGTGAGACTCCAACGCAAAAAAAAGAGAGAAGGGCCCCTCCACTGCCTGAACTGGCCACAGCCCTGAGGCCACCAGACACAGAGGCATATTCCTGCTTATGGCATGGCTTTGATCTCAGTTTCCTCATCTCTAAAGCAGGCATAGGACCTGCAGTAATCAGAGAGGCAAAAGGCAGAGATGAGTTGTGGGGGCCAACGACTGGCAGCCCAGGTGGGCCTCCTGGGGAGTGGGGGGAGAATTCTGGGGAAGCCACTTGTATGTCAGCAGATCCTGTGGGAACCTGAAAGGTGGTCAGTTCTTCCACATAGTGACCTCATGTCTGATGACCTCAAGCCCCTGCCTCCAGAGGGTGCTGTGGGTTCAGAACATTTCCTCTGGTTATTTCAATCTCTTAAAAATGGACTTTTGCACCCCAAAGTTCATAGCATTATCCGCAGTAGCCAAGAGGTGGAAGCAATCCAATTGTTCATCGATGGATGAATAAGCAAAATGTGGTCTGTGCATATAGCAGCCTCTTACTCAGCCTGACACTGGAAGAAATCCTGACAGGTTGCAGCATGAGGAATCTTGAGGACAGCATGCTGAGTTACATAAGCCAGTTACAAAATACTATATGATTCCACTTATATGAGACAACTGGAGTGATCAAATCCAAAGAGACAAAAATTAGAATGGTGGGTGCCAGGGGCTGAGGACAAGGAAGGGGAGTGAGCATTTAATGGGGACAGTTTCAGTTTTGCAAGAGGTAAAAGTTCTGGAGATGGATGGCGGCGATGGTTGCACGACAGTGTAAATGTACTTAGTGCCACAGAACTGTACATTTAAAATTGTTAAATGCTAAATTTTATGTTATGTGTATTTTACCATAATGTAAATCTGTTTAAAATGTTAACTAACTAATTTATATTCTTTCAGAATGGACCAACTCACTGTATGACTTTGAGAAAAATCACTCCCCACTTTGAGGTCCAGCTCCTCCTCTGTGAATTTTGGAGGTGGAACCCAGGCGTGATTTCTGGAATCAGGAGAATTGGCTCCAAGCTAACACCTAGTTCATGCAATGTCTCAGTTTTGTGTCCTAATACCCACTCGTCTTTCCCTGCAGTGCTCTGGACTGGGAATTTTTCTCAGTGGGAGAAGATTATTTCCTGGTGGTTGCAAACTCCTTTGATGGAAATACCTTCTCAGTGAACAGTATTATTTACAGGTAAAGGCCAGCATCCTTCCCACCACCTCGGTTCTCCCTGGGGGGCTCACCTTCCCTTGCTGGTGACCAGTGGTACAGAATGAGCCACAGGACATGGGGCCAGGTAATGTTTCCTAAGGTTGCCCAGGCCCAGCTGCATTTGTGTGAATGCCAAGTTGGGCCCAACCCCTGAGTCTAGCCACTTGACCCATGAGTGCTGGCTCCTCTACCTCTGGACTGACAGGAGACACAGCACATGGGCGTACTAACCTGGAAATCACCAATATTTAATTTTTCTCACATATGAGGTCTGACAATTAAGATCACGAACGTGGCACCGTGTGCTTACATTGGCAGCACTGTACAAACAACAGGGTAAGGTTTCATAACCTTGGCATATCAGTGTCTCACAGATGTGTTCATGTCTACATGTGGCAGTGTCGTGCTGAATGGCATTCATTATTGTTGCATGTTTTTGTGTGCCATCACAAGAATGTTGGAGCTTGAATTAGAGCAATGAATAAACATTATATTTCTTGTTAAACTTGGCAAGAGTGGAAGTGAAATGAGGGACATGTTAGTCTGAGTCTGTGGAGATAGTGCCATGAAGAAAACAGAAGTGTACAAATGGATTTAACATTTTTCTGAGGGGAGAGAAAGTATCACTGATGAAAAGAGATCAGGACAACCAGTGACGACCAGAACTGACAAAAACATTGCAAACATCGTCAAATTTTACATCAAAATCATCGGCCGACTGTGAGCATAGCAGGCCAAATACACATTGATAGAGAAACAGTTAGGAAAATCTTAACTGAGAATATGACATGAGAAAGGTGTAGGCAAAAATGGTCTGGAAGGAGACACAGCACATGCAATGCATCAGCTCACACGGCACTGTCTGTGAGGGAGTTTTTAACCAGTAAACAAATTACTGTATTGGAACACCCACCCTACTCACCCTGTTCTGACCCCCAGTGACTTTTTCTTTACCCGAAGACAAAGGAAATATTGAAAGGAAGATATTTAGATGACATTCAGGACATCAAGGGTGATATGATGACAGCTCTGATGGTTATTCCAGAAAAAGAGTTCTAAAATTGCTTTGATGGGTGGACTAGGCACTAGCATCAGTGCATAACTTCCCATGGGGAGTTCTTTGAAGGTGATCATAGTGATACTCAGCAGTGAGATATGTAGCACTTTTTCTAGGATGAGTTCGCAAACTTAATTGTAAGACTTCACAGACACTTAGCATTCTTGGGACCCTTATTTCAAGTAGTTTTTCAAGGAATCTAAACATAACAAATGGAGTTCGTTTTCTTTTCCTTTAATTTTCATTTGCAGCTACTTATTGCAACAATCTATTTTTGTGTCACCTAACCAGATCATCTTATCAATTCTTTTTTTTTTTGAGTCAGGGTCACCTAGGCTGGAGTGCAGTGGCATGCTCATGGCTACTGCAGCCTCGACCTCCTGGGCTCAGGAGACCCTTCTGCCTCAGCCTTCTAAGTAGCTGTAACTATAGGCTTGTGCCATCACACCCAGCTAATTTTTAAATTTTTTTTGTAGAGACGAGGTCTCACCAAGTTGCCTAGCTGATCTCAAACTCTTGGGCTCAGGCAATCCTCCCACCGTCGCCTCCTACAGTGCTGGGATTACAGTCATGAGTCACCATGCCCAACTATCTTATTAAATCTAATAGTTTTTCTTAAGAGTCTCAGGGGATTGAGAAATATTATTACATGTGAGAATGAAGGCAACTTTCCCCTTCATTTCTAATGTTTTTATTGCTTATCTAGTTTGCTTAACTAACAAAAATTCCAGGACATTCTTGGATAGTAGCAGTAACAGCAACTATCCTGCCTTGCTGTGATTTGATGAGAACATTTGGGCATCACTGCTTGATATGATGAGTGGTCCATGTCTGGGCTACGGTTTCCTCTGGCATCTATGGGTGTGTGGTGGGGTTCTTCTCTGCTAATCTGTGGATGTGATGACTTATAATGGGAGATTTTCTTGCAATCTTGGACCTAATGCCACTTGATGTTGCTGTATAATTATTTAATATACTGCTGGCTCCCAAATGCTTATCTTTATGATTTTTTGCTTCCATAATAGGAAAGGAAATTGCTCTGTGGTTTATTTGGGGGACTTACCTTTATCCAGTTTGATATGAAGCCTAACTTAATAAGCACAATGCAGAATTTTCTAACTATACCTATGGACTGGAATAATTTGAAGAGAAAGATTTTTTCCTTTCTCTTTTGAACTAGGTTAAGTTCAGTAATAAAGCAATTGGACCAGGCATGGTGGGTCACATCTATAATCCCAGCACTTTGGGATGCTGAGTCGGGGAGTTCAAAACCAACCTAGGCAACATTGCAAAACCTCATCTCTACAAAAAATTTTTAAAAATTAGCCAGGCATGGTGGCATGTACCTGTAATCCCAACTAATCAGGAGGCTGAAGCAGAAAGATCACCTAAACCCAGGAGGAGGAGACTGTCATGAGCCATAATTGTGCCACTGTCCTTTAGTCTAGGTGACAGAGTGAGACCTTCAACTCAAAAAAAAAAAATCTGGGCCTGGTACCTTTTTAACAGTAACTCTTGATCAACTTTTCTAATCATTTCAATGGTCATTGGTTTATGCAAGTTTTCCATCTTTCTTGAGACATTTGGTCATCTGTATTTTACTAGAAAAATCATCTGTTTTCTTTAGACTTTTAAATTTGTTGCTGTAGACTTTCAGCATGACAAAGTGCTTTTAAAATTCATGTGGAAGTATACATTTTCAAAGAATAGTGAAAGAGGACCTTGTCAGCATGTAAATAAAAGGTATGGTTTTCCCCCCAAATAAACAACTATAAAACTGGAATAGAGTACAGTTCAGAAGAAATGATGATTTATGATTATTTAACATAGTAAATGGTTTATGTGAAAGCAATGAGAAAGGATACCTTACTTAATAAAATAACTTCATATCATCTGGAAGAAAACAAAGCTGTACTCCTACATCACATCATTCACAAAAATAAATTGTTTCTGAATTAAAAATCTAAATGTAAAATAATAAACAACAAAAAATATTAGAAGAAAAGCTGAGGGATTTGCATAACCTCAAAGTTGGCAAGGCTGGAAAGAAAGTCACCGGGTCTGACTACCTGACTTTAAACTGTCTTTATGTGGAAAAAGACATCCCATTCAAACTCAAAAGACAAACTGCTTACCACACATGACAGACAACAGAGGGTGCCCACAACCACAGGGTAACCTGTGTGCATCTGAGGGAGCCCAGGGAAGGGCATGCACCTCAGTGCCAAGGCTGACCCTCGGAACTGCCAAGATTCTTGCCCATCCCACTGCGTATTCAGGGTGCCTGGAGCAGGGTCCTGCGTGGGTATGAGAAAGCCTGGGATCTTAAACAAGGCAGTTTCCCCCTTCTGGGCCTCAGTTTTCTGCTCTGCAAGATGAAAAAGCCCCTCCTGGCCCAGCTCTCTATGATTATGATCTGGGAGCTTGTTCAGCGCAGGACTATGTGGCACCTCCATGCCATGCCCAGTGGGAGAGGCAGGAGAGGCCTGGATGGTGTCCCAGATCACTGGGTCCATGAACCAGATGGGTGGGAATGATGGAAAGGGAATAGCGCCTCCCCCCGCAGGCTGACACTGTCTTTCCCCGCAGGTGGCAGGGCTACGAGGGCTTTGTGGCGGTGCACAGCCTCCCCACCATTGGCTGCAGGGACTGGGAGGCCTTCAACACCACGGCCGGTGCCTACCTCATCTACTCCAGTGCTAAGGAGCCCCTCTCCAGGGTCCTGCGGCTGAGGACACACTGAGGGAGAATAGGCTGCCCAGGAGCAGGGTGACAAGCTGGGGCAGGCCCCCAGCACCTCCTGACCAAGCAGCCTTGGACATCCTAGCAGGCCGGGCCTGGGGCAGCCCAGGCCTGGGCAGCAGGTGGGGTTCAGGTGGGGCCGTTTGCTGCTCTTGTTCAGATGGGGATGTCCACCCACCTCTGCACCCTCTCTGAGTCCTACTCACATGCCCCAGTCAGGTGGCTGGGCCAGAACCGTAACCCTGGTGACTGTCCGGCCACATTCCAGTGGCTCTGTGGTCTTCCAGGCTGAAGACCATAGGACCTGCCAGTGCTCACCAGCTCCAGTGTCCACAGGGATTTCACCTTAAAGGAAAACTTCCTAGAATATTTTACCTCAAAAACAACGGGGCCTCAGGCATATGTCTTTGCGGTGTTGGCCTCCCATGGTACATGCCCAAACACGGAAGCAGGCGTGATGCCGCCGCGCATACTCACAGCCACCTATTTATTGTATTTTATCTGTGTGGAAATATATTTATATTGCTCTTCACAAAAGCACAGCAGCTTCTTCATGTTTCTTGTGGGGTCTTAACTCTCAGCATGCCCCATACCTGGTCCTGGAGGCAGACAGCGAGGCCACCTCCCCTCCTGCCCTCAGTTTACCCATAAATGCATTGGGGGAGAGTCAGGAATTGCAAACTGGGCATGGCATGTGTCCCTCCCCACATACCTACCCACAGCAACCTCGCCTGACAGTTGGGTCCTCTGGCCTCTGGGCCCAGGCCAGCCTCCCTGGTTGCACCACGGATCACCCCTAGTCCCTGCAGCTGGCCTCACCAGCATGAGGATAGACTCACAGGCATGACTTCTTGGGCAAGCACTTGCTGACTCCTTCCCGTGCCTAACACTCCTGACCCTACACCAGAAGTGAGGCCTCCCTGAGTCTGCCCTGTTGACACGCCTGAATCTGGAGGAGGAGGGTGGGCAATACCACTAGGCAGATCTCCAGGGCAGGAGGGAAGTGTCTGTGCCAGGGACTTTGCTGAGAAGGCCCTGCGTGTCTATGCACCCGGGAGACCCCAGGGGCAGAGGGCCCAACACCTCATTCCTAGAAGTGAGACAGTGAGCAGGCAGGCGGGGTGGGGTGGGAGTATGGAGCCCGTTGTAGAAGGCAGGGGCAAGCCAATCTCATTCGCCATCACCCAGTCTGCAGAGGAGGCAGGTGCCCTGAGGGACACACACACTGCTGTGAGCATGAGCGCTCTGAAGGCCATGCTTGGCCTCACAATCCGCTGCTTCCTTTTTGAGATTCCTTTTTTTTTTAATGTTAAAGATGTGGGGTGCAATTCAGGGCTGAGATTCTTCATGAGCTTTGAAGAAGGGGCCGGTAGCATTATATTTATTAAGTTGCATGGCAGGCACATGGGTGTTCATTTTATTATTATTTAAACTTAAAAAAAACCTCAACTTTCTTTTGTATATGTGATGTTCACAACTTAAAGAGATTTGAAAGAAGAGCAAAATTTGATATTAAAAAAGTGATATAGGTGATCAATTCACACGCCTCCAGTTAACCTACTTAGTAGCAACCAAAATACAAAGCTAATAGCCCCCAAAGCAGACGCCATTCCAGTCATGAGATTAACCATACATGAGAGAAGAGTGATGCACATTAGTACTGGAAATCTCAGACACCAGAATGGAAGAAGAGTTTTTAAGATATATCCGTTGTGAACATGGCCCCAGGAAGAAGAAGAAAGCCCCACAGGCTAACATGCAGGGAAGAAAGAAAAATCTTCATTTTCAAAGAGTTACTTCCAGAAACAATGTGTCAGTGCTCAAATAACGATTAAGGCATGTTTGACACTTTCAGAAAACAAATCATTTTCTTGATTGATAAATTCTTCATAGCAAAAAATGATGGAGAACTTCCTACTTCACTTTATAAATTAATCTGACTCCAAAACCTGAAAACTTGGCACCAGGGAAAAAATTTACAAGCCAAATTCATTCAAATAAATAAATGTGAAAAAGTCTAAATGGAAAAAAAGACCAAACAGGATCCTTTTATGAAAAGAAAACTGAAACTTGATGTGTTGCATAAATCCAGGAATTTGGTGGTGGGTGAGTGCATGAGAAGGTTGTTGGAAAAGATGGAAAGACTTGACCAATGAGTCTGGATGACCAAGAGCATTTGCGGAAGGTGGGGCGTTTTCAGTGGAGAAACAGCTTAAAAGCTTGGCGGGACCCTTAAGCAGAAGCCTGGGCTAGCCTGGTGGGGGAGCGGGGGGCTGTGGTACAGCTGTTCACAAGGGCCTGTCACTGCTGTCCATGGTGCCTGTCCCTGCTTTCTGAGGGACTGTCCCTGCTGTCCGTGGGACCTGTCCCTGCTTTCCACAAGGGCCTATCCCTGCTGTCCACATAGGCTGTCTCTGCTATCCATAATATTCTGTCCCTCCTGTCCATAGGGCCTGTCATTTCTGTCCGTGAGGGCCTGTCCTTGCTGTCCATAGTATTCTGTCCCTGCTGTCCACAGAGCCATATGCCTGTCATTTCTGTCCATAGATCCTGTTCTTGCTGTCCACAAAGCCTGTCATTTCTGTCCACGGGGTCTGTTGTTCTGTCTATTGGGCCCGCCTCTGCTTTCCTGGGATGTCCACAGACTTGCTGATACATCTCCCTCCTTTTCTCATCCTATTTCGGTGTCAATAGCACTCCATGGA
Organism: Carlito syrichta; assembly: GCF_000164805.1. Classification (NCBI taxonomy): domain Eukaryota; kingdom Metazoa; phylum Chordata; class Mammalia; order Primates; family Tarsiidae; genus Carlito; species Carlito syrichta. The sequence goes on along the minus strand of NW_007249415.1, from coordinate 3,137 downwards.
TGGGACACTGGACACTGGAGTGGAGTGGAGTGGACCAGTGTGGTCCCTCAGGAGAACCTACAGTGTGAGACAGATGTGGGTACTCTGCAGTCTCCTCTGGCCCTGTGGTCTCTGCTCACCATTGAACTGAAGCCAGCTCAGGGCATCCAGAACACGTCTCAGGAGGTCCTCGACCTCTCTTCTGCTCAAGCAGTTGTCTGTGAAGTCACCACCTGGCTCCCACTCGCCCAGATGACACAACACACAGGGAAGAGCCCAGAATCTGCCACCCACTCCCCACCCCAGGGTCTGCAGACCAGTCCTGGGGCTCCATTCAGCACAACCCCTACCTGGAGCCAAGACCTGCCTTGATCTCACAGAGCCCACACATCCTTTGGGGTTGAACATCCCCTCTTGGGAGGTCCTCTGAGTGCCCCAAGGGACAGAAGTCCTGGACTCGGGCCTGGTCAGCTTCTGCTTCATTCCTCACTGGATTGGTGCTGGCTATGTCCATGTCTACTCCTGTGGGACCCGGAGTTCCCAGGAGGAGGAGAGTCTTCTGGATGTGTCTCCCAGAACTGAGACTGCGGTGGCAGTGGGTGGAGGCAGGAAGATGCACAAATGGGGCCACTCTCCCTGGGCTGGAGGGGACACCAGAGAGCCCTGTAGGGACCTTTCTCTATCTCAGCAAGGGCCTCTTGTAGCAACCACTATTTGGCCATTGGTCACCAGGGCCAGAGAAGAGACGCCCCACAGCAGCACTGTGTTGTCCACATAGCATAGTGGGTCGTTGAGGTCCTGGGAACAACTGGCCAAGCCTTCTGAGCCAACACCCTGCCCAGAGGAGCAGCCCAGCCTCCATGGCCCCATCCCATCCCTGACCACTGGCCTTTGAGCCACTTTGGAAGTGATAGGGATCTCTGGTGGCTGCTCCCTAGGGAGGAGGCTGCGCCCAGTTTGGCTCCTGGCCTTCGCCTTGCCACAATGCAAGTTTTGTGGATGAACTCCTACCAAAGCTTCTGAGTCTTGAGCCCAGGAGGACACAGGACTTGTCCAGAGCCAGGCCTCCTGGTTCCCCATGACTCAGTTCCACATGAGGCCCACAGAGCCCTTCCCAACAAGGGAACCACGCCCAGCCCACTCCATCTCAGTCCAGACCCAGATTTAGGATGTTAAGACTATCCAGAGCCCTCCTGGTTTTTAAAAACTTTGGTTTTTCTGGAGTCTCCTTCAGGCCAGCAGGTGACCTTGAACCTGGGAGAGCTGTGTGGGGGAGGGTGGGGGGTTACAGCTGGGGACACAGCTGTAGGGAGGGGGGGTTGGCCTCACTGGGCTTCCAGGGAGAGGGAGAGGAGTAGAGCCAAGGAGCTGGCCAGCGGGCCTGTGATATGAGAGGCTCCAAGGACTAGGAGACAGGGAATTTCATGACCAAGGAGGACCCTCTCCCTCCCTTGCACACACGGCAGAAGGGGATGTTCCCCCACCTCCCCGATCCACACACACCTACTGTCTCTATCCTTAAGGCCTGGCTCCAGCCCTGCCCATCCTCAGCCAGCTGGCCCTGGAAAGCCAGGGGCTCCAGTGTTTCTGTGCAGGTTGGATTTATGGGATGGCCTTGGAGTGGCTGGCCCAGGAGGGTAGGCCAAGGATGCTGGAGAAACACGCAGTGAGATTTGAGTTTCAGATAAACAACAATGTTTTTTAGTATAAGTATATCCTGTGGGATGTACTTATACTAAAGGAGTGTTATTCATCTGAAATTCAGATGTAACTGCTCTCCTGTATTGCTATTGGTTCCATCTGCCCATTGCACCTAAGAGGGGTGTGGAGGTCAAGCCTCACCTCTTAGAGTCTCCCAAGGGGTTTCTGGTTTTAGCTGGGATGGCAGGTAGGGTTTATGCAACCAGTGAGGACGGGGACTAAAGGAGGGAAAACAGAGCACTGTGGGTCTGGAGAGATCTGTGGAGAGGCAGCCTCAGGAGAGCCAGGCTGAGGTGCAGCAGCCTATCATCTTGAGGTTCATCCCACTGGTGGAACTCCCAGAATTGCCCTCAGAGGCAGGATGGCCACACTAGGAGAAGAGAGGAGACCACCCAGGTCAGATGCCCTATGGGGACCTCTGAGAGCCTACTCCATGCTTGTGAGGGTTAACCTTGTGCGTCAGTTTGGAGGGTGTTTTGGATGGGATTAATTTTTAAATCTGGGAACTTTGGGTGAAGTGGATGGGTAGGCCTCATCCAATCATTTGAAAGCCTGCATAGAACAAAAAGGCCAACCTCCCTAAGCAGGAGGATTGTCCAGCAGACACCTTCGGACTTTGTCCCTGCCATTGGCTCTCCTGGGCCTCAAGCCTACCAGTCCCCACGGCAGACCTTGGACATCCAGCCTCCATGACCACATGAGCCAATGCCTTAGAACAGATTTCTTTCTCTCCACGCATACCCTGCTGACTCTGTCTCCTTGGAGAGCCCTGATGAATATGGGGCCCAAATAGGCAAAGGGTCTCGCACCAGAGTCAAGATGTCTTGTGGTTAGTCCTATCTGCCACTTGCCCATCTTTGAGCCTCAGTTGACCCCTGGGGGAGAGGTGAATTGGGTGCCTTCCCTGAACTCATGACACTGCACTGCTTCTCCCTGTGGAGGGGTCTGCATGTCCAGCACATCCTCACTGTGCTGTGGGCGTCCCGCTGGTGCCAGGGGAAGGAGGTGAACAGGCAAGCTGCCAGCACAGGGAGCATGAACCCGGGAGCAGCACACGCTCCCCCAGGCTCTGTTTGCTCTGTTTATGGTCAAAGGGTACCAGTCCCGCTGGGTGGAAACAAAGCAAAAAACACCAACCCTGTGAATCAAGATCTTAAAAACTTTGAGCACAAACCAGAAGGGAAATGTAGATAAAATCCAAATATGTCCATCTGTCCAGGATTGCCCTTCTGCTGTGTCTCTGCTAGTAAGCATCTCCCAAGCACTACAGTCTGGTGTGGATCCATATCACACTGCATGGCACAGGTTTCTGCATGGTGCTTCCCTGACATGGCACTCAGAGCTGGCCAGACAGCATCTCTGTCACAGCGAGGATTTGTCTCAATGCCTTTGCTACAATGAGTAACATGCATATTTGTACAGGCACTTTGTATAAGTTGCAGGCTCCACCTGGAGTT